>NC_138244.1:3859578-3869578 GCF_964197995.2 Scardinius erythrophthalmus
GGTAGTGTGTGACGTCAGAAACACCAGCGATTTCAAAGCGTGTTTTTGAGACTGTCTTTGGTTCACTGCAGTTTTAAGGAGAAAATACTCAGCAATGCTGTCGACTTATGAATTTACACATGCTTTGTCTTAAAGCATATTATAACACCACATAGACACATAAACTACATTAAAAGCTGGATTTACACCACAGGGAGACTTTCACTTTTCAGATACACTGTCAAGATAAAACATAGGACATTTTAAATAGAAACATTGATGTTTATGAGCGCAGCATTAAAGTCAAATTCATAGAACTGCGCATACTAAATGAGTCAAGGGTGTCAAGTTACATTCAAGATATTTTAAGGCATTTCAAGGAAAAAATATTCAATTATGTAATTTTGGTGATCAACAGGGGGAATTTAAAGGTTATTCATGATGTAAATGAAGAACCTTTATTTTTAATGTAGCCTAATTTAATAAAAATGAATAAGAGAGGCCACCAGCATATATTTTTTAACACAATAATACTCTGGTTCACTCACATTACTGAAATAAAATTATTTGCATTTGAACAAGTATCCTTGACTTTCAGAACTGTCAGTAAAAAAACGCATATTGGGTTCATGTTGGGCTGTCTTAAAATTTGTTAGGTCATTTGTTTACGTCGTTTGGTTATTTTTAGTTATAACCTCACAGTTGGGTTAAATAGTGTAGAACCGTTGGGTTACTTTTAACCTAATTGGCTTTTAACCCAATGCATTGGGTAAAAATGACCCAAAGTTGGGAAGGTGCTATACAACCCCATTTGTGGGTTATTTTTAACCCAACTTTATTAAGTGAGTGGCAATATAAGAGACGGATTAAACCCTGCGGTCTGTCAAACACACGCCGAATTGAACAGGCCTTGTGTCAGTAACACCGCTCTAAATCACTCATTAGCAGCGACAGATCTACGAGTCTGATTCACGACTCATATACGACCAAACCCGGGAAATCAAATCAATCACGTGTTTATTAAAGCAGCCGTTCGCGCGCTGTTCTCCTCTGCCCTTCTCTCAATCAATCCGTAATTGTCACGGCCCATACATTTCCATTCTCATCTGTGTTTTCCGCGGTCAGCGCGGCGTTTGCTATGCTAATTAATGAGTAATTGTGGTGAGATGTGTGAGGTTGGTGTGGAGATGGAGGAGGGGAAGCTAATGAGGTAAAACACAAGCTTGAATCTTTCCTGTGTTCAGTGCCATCTGTGAAGCATTATGATGGTAAACCGGCACTGGATCTCGTACAGATGTGGCATTGTGTCGCTCCTCTGCGGACTAATCTGACGGCGAACAGCAACAAAAGGATGCATCCGCTGGTTGTTGTTTTTTCGCGTGCTGTACGAGAATAATCAAAGGCATGCTTTGACAGACCTCAAATTACCTTCACATTATACAGCGATGTGCATGAAAGCAGCACTCAACCCCGAGCCAGAACTGAGCAGAGACAGGTGCACGAGCACGACACCTCACACTCAATCTGAGGATGCACATGTGCTCGCAAACGGCCTTTGTGTGGAGGGAAATAGCGCTGGAAGAAATGCATTTTAATTAAACCCGGAAAAAGAATGGAAAAGAATGAACATGCAAATGTTACAGATGTAAACCATTTTCACTAAGAAATCGCTATTAAATTCACAATAGTCTTCTTCATATTTAATTAAAGCACATGTAATATTTCTTAGGTAGCTAAACATCTGGATACGTTAAAGGTGCATGTGAAAACTTGTTTCTAAATTAATATTTAATTAATGAATCCTTCTTCCAAAGTGATTTACTATGGTAAGCCTGTTTTAAGAGTTATTGTAGACCTGACGGGATGGTTTTCGCGGGAAATTGCTCAGGCTGCTTTGACACATGTCTGGTGTGTGTGTGTGTGTGTGTGTGTGTGTGTGTGTGTGTGTGACAAACAAACGAACGCTGAACAGAGGAGATTCTGCTGGAGAAAAGAGAACGAGACCGAGCTCGTAATAAAACAAGACTCAACATCAGTTTGGCTTTTCAGACTGATGGAGCCTTCACGTGCTATGGTAATTATGGTAAATACCAAAAGCCGACGTGGAAAATGCACATGAACACCCCCTCATGTGGTATTTTCCACTGGGCAGCTCGTAGAATATTTTGATGCACGAGTTGCCGAGATGAGATAACCTTTGACATTTTCAAAATGGCAAAGAGCAACGCAAGAGTCGTGAATGGTACATTAGTACACAACTAAACGTTTCTTGCTACTGTTAGCGGATAGTATTTGCAGCCTATACAATGTTGTGTCATTAACAATAATGCGTTAACACTCAATTTTTTATTTTTTTAATTATTAATTATGTTTTAATCATCAGAAAGCACCACATTTATGAGTTTTTTTTTTTTGTAAAGATAAAAAAGATACTCTACTGACACAGACCTTGCCGGTACTACATTACGACAACAAAAGCACTTGAACACAACACACTGGTAAATACCAGTTCACAAGTAGAAAATATCATCTTTTCCATAGCGCGTGAAGGCTCCATAAAACTGAAGGATTTTAAATGTTGTAAAAGCGACACAGAGATGATGGTGTTTTATACTCAACAGGAGAGTAAGGTGTTTTATTGTACAGATAAACTGTCATATCTGTCTCTCTAACAGTTCACTGTAAATATTGTGAAGATCAGCTCATTATGGTTGTTGTGCTGGAGTTTATTCTCGTGTCTATTAATGGGTGAAACTACAGTAACGTCTTCAGCTGGTCAGCTTGAGATCCTGTCCATATAAACTGGTTTTATCTCTTAAACCAGGTAGTGAATGTTTTATGAGCAGCAGGATAATCATATTCATCCGCACAGAGCCAAAGTACAACCAGAACAATGTTTGGTTACACTTTATTTTAAGGTGTCATTGTTACAATGCAATTATACATTTAAGTACTGAGTAATATTAATGAACAACATGTACTTACTATAGGGTTATAGGTTTAGGGTATGTTTGAGGGTTAGTTGCATATAATTACACATAATTTACTATGGTAAAATATGTAACATGGACACTGTAAAATAAAGTGTTGCCCAATGTTTTTTCTGCAAAATGCATGCAGATTTGTTTTTAACTGCTAGAGGAACAAAAGTTAGATAGTGTACCTTGAGCTAATTTGCTTTTCCTTCACAGTATTTGAATAGTAGAAGACCGCTTGTGCTGTAAATCAATGCACAAATCAATGCAAAATCCAAACAAAGAGATCAAATATTGTGCAATATCTTGCTTTAAGGATTTTTAGATATTTTTACTAGAAAATAAGACTGATATTCATAAAAAATATGGCTTTTTGACAGTGAATTTGGTTTTTTTTTTTAAAGAGTGGTCCCTTTAATGTAATTGTTTGTGGAACAACACGCTGAGTCTCAGATGAGCAGGTTAAGTAACAGTGAGCGTAACCCGGTCAGTCTCAGAGCATTCATCATAGTTTGGTTAATCCCTGTAATAAATGTCTACAGAGGCCTGCGGGGAAACACATGTAAATGATGAGGTTGAGGGCTTCTTCTGTAACCCTACATATGGAGGACTGTGAAACCGGGGCCATGTGGCCTTTAAACTCTAAGACGAGAGCAAACTCTGATTTATTCACCTGACCTTTTACAGAGCAGCAGCAGAGGTGAAAACACCACTCAAGACATACTGATTTTAAGCAATAATTTTTCAAGAGAGCTACAAGGTTATTAAAGGGGTGGTGTAATGCCCTTTTCACAAGATGTAAAATAAGTCTCTGTTGTCCCCAGAGTGTGTGTGTGAAGTTTTAGCTCAAAATACCCCACAGATATTTTTATATAGCATGTTAAAGTTGTCACTTTGAGGGTGAGCAAAAATGCACTGTTTTTGTGTCTGTTCCTTTAAATGCAAATGAGCTGCTGCTCCCGGCGCAGGGGGCGGAGCTTCAAGAGCAGCACTCACACAGACATGCACTGAACATTTCAAAAACTTTTAGCCCCCATGTATACGTACATGGTTATTTTGAAAAACGGAGACATTTCCCTTCGGTTGTGCCCCTCGTTTACACGCAAACGGAGAATTCGCCTCTGAAAACGATTCTTTCTAAAAACTCCGGCCAGAGTGGAGATTTTGGAAAACTCTGTTTGTACATTTGCATGTAAACTGAGAAAAACTGAGTTTTAGGCAGTCGACGTCATAGTATGCGACAGAACTTGCACTTCGTCAAAGGTGCGAGCTATATTTTCAGGATTCTGATTGGCTAATGCGGGCTTGAGCCTCTCGTTACACTGCCACCTACAGGTTTGGCATGCTCTTGACGGCATATACACGGGTTTGTGTAAACAAACACTTTTCTGAAAACGGAGAGAGTGAAATGTCCGTTTATGAAAATAACCGGCCACGTGTAAACGTAACCTTAGCCTTTTATGTTCAAACCGGATTCAGACAATGATGGAGAGACTCGAGAAGAAGTGACAACATTCAGAAGCAACAGGACATTTCTGAATGGTTAGTTGATGAATTTATGTAGCTGATGTGTAGTTATCTTCTAGTCATTGATTAGCATATTCTGTCTTGATAATCTATAAATCGTGTTCCGGGGGCGGGGTTTATGTAAATTCTAGGGTTGAGGAATGTGGTGTAGTCTCTACCAGCCGTTTGTTGTAGTCCTTAAAAAGTGATTTCTGTAAATGCAAATATCTCCCTTTGCTTTGAACTTTGAGCGTCGTAACTTTGCAGATGTTGTTTATGCTCAAACAGCAACATTACACACTAACTAAAGTTAGAAAAGTGAAATCATAATCAACCACCCCTTTAAGCGATGGTGTATTCTTCTGTTGAAGTCACAAGACTGTCATTTCAAGCTTTATTTTGGAGAAAATGTGATGCAAAACAACTGCAGAAAATGCCATTATACAGTCAAACCAACGTTTATTCAGACTCCTTCAACATCTCTCACATTATCACAGTTTATTCGCTATAGTTTAGAAAACGGTGATAAAATATGAGCAGAACTCAGTTGATATTTGACTGGTTTTGTCCGTCCTTCTGTTAGACTGTCTCACACATGAATTATGTTGAATATCTGTCAGCTGTTAAATTTAACTACACAATTAGATAATACCAGTTTAGCTCAACCAGTGACCAAGCAATGCTTCATTTTGTTCAGTCTGTGTGTAAAAAGAGCATTAGCAATTAAAGAAAACACACATGATCAGCTCAAAGTGTCTGGATCATCTTTGGTCCCAAATGTCACTGGTAGTCTCTGTATAAAGAATTATTGGGTATAATATGTCACAGTTTACTTTATTCTGCTCTCCTCACTTACAGAAATGAACTATAGTGTCCTGCACACACTAGTGAAAAAATATAAAAAATGATATCTGGTGTCTGAATCATGTTTGGTTAGACTGTATATCCATTGAAATATGCACAAGCTGATCCAGACTAATGTCCAGTGAGAGATGCTGGTGTTTTCCCTGTTCTCGTCACCTGAGCGATCGCGGGCCCGGTCCGGGTGGAAGTGCTGACAGAAACAGTGTGAGGGAAGCGTCTGCGTAAACACACACCGTCAGCAGATCTGGAATCAGCACACGTCTCACGTCTCACACATCAATCTACGACATTAAAAGACATTTGCATTGGTTAAAGCAGACAGAAGACATGGTTTGAGAATGATAATGTGGGTTACGTTAGTTCATTTAGTCACATTGATTTGTGACAGCATGTTACTGAACTAATAATGTGATGCTAATCAGCATGAAGAGACACGGCACACACACATAACGGCTAAAATAATCAGTCATGAAGCAGATTATCTTGGATTAGTTGGCAATGCATCTCATGCAAAAGATAAATATGAAACTTTAGAAGATATCTCAAAATGAGGTACCAGCTTAATTATAATGCCTTATTATTATAGAAAAGCCGCCAAATATTCTATAAAAATATTCTCCACTCTTCGAAAAAAGGTTCAATGTTTCCATATTGACCTCTGGGGTTCTTGACTCAATTTTCAAAGAACGCTTTAAACCCAAAAGGTTCTATATGAGGAAAATTTCTTGAATTATTGCATAATACTTTCACCTTTAACAGCTTTTTTTTCCCTAGTGATTAAGCATGTTTATGAGCAGTTTAGTTAATACAATTTCAGTTAAAAATTAAAAAATAAATGAAAACTAAATTAATTAATTAAAACTAAATCCATAAAATGGTGGGAAACCCTAAAAGGATCTAAATGAAGCACCTGACAGAACCCTTTAAGGTTCTATATAGTTTATTTTAATAACTATTATACTATATTCAACTGAGAAATAAGCATTATTCACTGGACAAATTATTTTTTAAATGTTTTACCAGGAAATACTCAAAATTTCACTTAATTAAATGTGTTACTTGCCGTTTCTTTGTAATTGTTTGTGAAATTGACTGGTAATATCGGAGTGAAACCTGTTTCTACACTATTTTATGTTTCAGTGTAGTGATTCAATATTTGCTTGGTTGTGTCTGAAGCTCGTCTGAGTTTGTTTTACATCATTAGACGTGATGATGGTGGTGTGTGGGAAGTTATAGGAGGAACGAGTCATTGACTAACTGGGCAGCAATGCAGCTGTCTGTGGCCTTGGACCGAGTCTGAGTCTTTAAATGCGTGTAGAGGGATGAACCACACACACACACACACACACACACACACACACACACACACCAGCTGTGTTCTCTCCTCAGAGAAAAAAGCTTGTCAGATATCACAGAAAACCCAGAGCCCAGAGGCCCCAGACAGTCAAAAGTTCACATACTAACCTTACACACACACACACACACACATCTGATAAAAACAAGAATACTGTTTGACGAACGTTCTGTCAAGGTTTTCTCAAAGTTGAAGAAATGAAATTCATCTGGTCTTTAGATTTCACTAGAAACTAATTTTCACTAGAAACAAACCTTGTTGTATTATTTTAATTTAATACTGTGAAGCTGCTTTGATACAATCTGTATTGTGAAAAGCGCTATACAAATACACTTGTCTTGACTTGACTTTAGTAACATCATCAAAACGTTAAAAACATTTATACATCGTTCATGGAATGTTATTTTTCAGAAATGTTTTATTTGGACGCATTTTAAATGTTACTCTCTGTTTCGGAATGTTCAGAGAACATTCAAAAGTAACATCCCATAATGACTGAAGAACGATACAGTGCAATGCTCACGTTCCTTTAATGTTCTAAAGTAACATTAAAGTTTAAAATACTCAGAGAACATTGCGTTTCAAGTTTTCATTACTTAATTGGATTTGGAACGTTAGCAAAACGGTCTTAGAACACATTTCCAGTCGTATATATATAAATAATAAAATCAATAATAATTGATCAAATCAATAATCACAAGGAGTCTGAAAACAGCCGGTATGATCTGATCTCACCGTCATCGAGTCCGTCTGTGATTACATGAAGAAACAGAAGAAACTGAGACAGACTAAATCCAGAAGAACTGCGGGAACGTCTCCGAGACGCTTGAAGAAACTGTGGAAAGCACTGGCACTTGTGTTAAAATGCTGTAAAGTGAGAATGCTTTCAAAAATAAAATAACAAATTGAATTTATTTATGATTTAACTTCTATTAACTAATTCAAGTCAATGGTGTAACGATAAACCTTTAAACCTTCAAACCTTTACGTTTAAAACAGCTTTTGTCCAGGTTTGCACATAGTTTTTCAGGAAGCTTTGCAGAAAGGTTTCTTCAAGCGTCTCGGAGACGTTCCCGCAGTTCTTCTGGATTTAGTCTGTGTCTGTCTCAGTTTCTTCTGTTTCTTCATGTAATCACAGACGGACTCGATGATGGTGAGATCAGATCATACCGGCTGTTGTCAGACTCCTTGTGCATACACAAATCTCACTGGATTATTAAAATTAATGGCAAAAAGAATGTTTGGAAATGTAAACTGATATTTCCTACTGACACACTACAGCAAAAGATAGAAATAACTGACTTAAAACCATTTGGGGGGGGGGGGGGGGGTATTAACATGCCTAAGACTTTTGCACAGTACTATATATATATATTCTCATATATTGTATATATATTAGGGCTGTCAAAAGATTAATCGCGATTAATCGCATCCAAAATAAAAGTTTGTTTTTAATAATATATGTGTGTGTACTGTGTATAATCAAATTTGTATATATAAATACACACACATGCATGTATATATTTAAGAAAAATGTGTTATTTATATATAAAAATATATATATTTATATATAATATAAACTATATAAATATACAGTATATGTATGCAAATATTTCTTAAATATATACATGCATGTGTGTGTATTTATATATACAAAATAACACACACACATATATTATGTAAACACAAACTTTTATTTTGGATGCGATTAATCTTTTGACAGCCCTAATATATATATATATATATAAACATATATATACAATACTTAATAAAGTTTATAAACTTTTTAAAAATGTATTATTGCATTTTTAATAATAAAATAAGGAATAATAAACAAATTATGATTTGCTTGAAGAAAATATATTTGTAAAGAAAGTATATTTGTAAGACATAACCAAGATTTTTCAGCATTTCTGCTTTATTCTAGAATGAGACACATATTGATGTTGCTCAGTGAACACTCTAAAAAAATGTAGGGTTGTTTTAACCCAAATTTGAGTCAGATATTGACGAACACAACCGTTGGGTTAAAATTGTAAAAAAAAAAAAAGAGGAAAAAAAGATATTGTACCGCAACGGCTGGCTTTGTCCATATTTGACTCAAATATGGGTTTGTAACAACCCAGTATTTTTTCGAGTGCAGTTTTTGACCTGCCCTGCCCTGAGTCTTCATTCTCATCACGACACATCGACGTGACTGAGGTAAACCGAAGCCTGACGTCCCTCAGAGAAGAAGAGCAGGGAGATAAGAGACACAGAGCGAGTGAGACTTTCCCTTTGAAGCGGCTGATATTAGCACATCAAACAGAAATGCTTTCTCACAATCCGAATATAAAAACCCTTCAAACCCAAACACTCCAGATAGCCAGCGACAAATCCCCGAGTCCCTGCGTCTCTTTATCTCTCTCTCTCTCTCTGGATTTCCACATCTTTAATGTTCTCAGCGGGAGGTGAAAGTACCTCAGTCTAATCCTGGAGTACGAGGCGTTTCCTGTGACACGTGTTGGCCGTGTGTGTTGTTGAGCAGAGCCGTAATGGCCGCCTCTCTGCCCGCCAGGATCTGTGGAGGAAGAAGAGAGCCTTCCAGCAAAACATCTCTCATTTTTAGGCACTCATTCGTAAAGTCCCTTGAGGAAGGTTATGATACTGGAAACATGAGCAAGTACAACTTCTTTACACATCCTTCCCTCACGGGTCAAAATGACCCGAATCCCTAAAATTAAACTTTTTTTTTCTTCAGAAAGCTTATTTTATTTCATTTTAATAATATTTTTCTATTTTTTTAATGCAATTTTTTTTATTGACTTTACTTTTAAATTATTAGATTGTATAAATAAATAATAAATAGTAATTTAAGCACATTCCTCACATTCTTTCAAATTAGATTCAAAATAACTCACAATTTCAAGCATAAACCTTTTAATTCAGGTCAAAATATCTTGCATTGGGTGTCTTTGCCGACGTCTTGTGGAAAAATAATAATATAACATGATATTTCATGACTCTAGATGTCCTTATAGCTCTATATGGAGTAAATGAGCTGGGTCCTGGGAAAGAGAGCTGTCAATCATCACCCACGCTGAGTATCTGGAGAGAGAGCAACGGTGACACTCGAGGGTTTGTACCGCGATAATAATAACCTCACAGTAAATGCACATCAACAGCAATTACTCAGATACGCACACCTACACACAGTAATTACCCATAATACCCTGATCCTGCTTTATAATACAGTCTCTGGGATTCTGTCTCATACATAAAACCCTCCGAACCCTAATATGCTGATTACTTTCTATCAAAAATCGAATACAGAATACCTTCA
>NC_138244.1:3877078-3922078 GCF_964197995.2 Scardinius erythrophthalmus
ACTAAACGATCAAGACCAGCAGTTCACATCTGTAATAAGCAACTTTCTGCATCAGTTCTTTGTTCCTCAGGATGAAAACACAGAACTGTAACCAAACAATTCAATAATATGATGTTCTTCAGTGATGTTTTTCAGCAGCTGGCCTATAATAAATGACTTTGATCTTTGTTAGGAAAAAAACCCTCACTGCTCTTAGTGAAAATCAATCTTTTTGTCTGTGGTGGACGAATGTCTGTGAATCATCCACAGGGATTCCTGATCTTTGGACAGAACGAACATTCATGCTGGTTTAATCTGGTCTGTTTCAGAAGAGCACATTTCAGTTAAGATGAGAAAGGACAATGGAAATGGAAATACAATATCTGTTTTATGAGGGATGCATAAATGAAATGTTAAAAGATCCTTTAAAGGACCATTTTACAGTCTTGATGATGTTGTTAGTCTCTACTAGAACAGGTTTTCCTGCTATTATCCTCATATTCTCCATTGTTGCGGCTCCTCTCTTCCCAGTCTGTCAGTAACGCTCTGTTTAGTTCCTGTCTCTATGAAGCCCCTCCTTCTGAAAAGCACACTGTGCTCTGATTGGTCGGCTGGAGCAGTGTGTTGTGATTGGTCGAGCGCTTCGAGTGTGTTTGGGAAATGTCCCGCCCCTTACCATAACCGCCAGTTCAACACACTACTAACTAACTCAACCAGGCCCCGCCCCTTTATTCTGTGCATTAATTATTATAATGAGGAATGTTGTGACGTGTTCGCTCCCGGAAGAAACTCAAGACAACAAGGAGTTCAGAAACACCGACACTGATATAGAGAAGAACTTTTTCATGCTCAAACAGCAACATTACACACTAAAGAATAATGAAGAATTGGACCCAGATGGGCCCCCCCCCCACCCTTGAGAAAATCATACAAATAATATTCAATTTTATATTTATATCACACAAACCCACCAAACATAGACGAGTCATTATTATACATAAAACCAAAAGAATTGCAATATTTTGATGAACTACTATAACTTGCTTAGCCTCCCTCTTATTTTTCAACCACGTCGACAATCTAAACACACTTTTCACCATCCAATCAATTTCTCGTGAAAACAATTAAAAATAAAAGTCCCTTCTCAATTCCTGTTTTCATGTTCAAAATCCTGATTCACACAGAAAAACAGCGGATAATGGAAATAAGATGTGTTGTGGAGGCAGTTTCATCTTGATTTCAGGGTTAAACCAGGGTATATTTAGCTGAAACACACATATAAGTGACACATATTATAAAAATATAAGTGTAACACTTCACAGTAACCTTGAACAAAAAAACATGAATATTGAGAGAAAGTCTCATTAATAACTTATCATGTGCGAGATCTGTTGAAGTCTGTCTGTGTGTTTCAGACATGATGAAGTTGAAGTTTAGCTGAGCTCTGTAACCCCTGAAACACAGTCTCGTTTTCCTCATGTTTCTGTAGAAAACATGGGAGTATCATGTTCATGTTCCCAGAGGCTTTAGTTGACCTTGACTTCCAGACACTCCTGCGATCCCAGTGTGTTTTAACACACGACAAACACAGGCTCAGGGACACACACACACCTGGTGAAGAGATGATAACACACATGATCCTGAAACTGGAGCGTCTCTGGACAATCCCAAACCAAAGGCTGAACCTTCACATCACATATACACTCATCAATTAAATACATAAATAAAATACATAATAAAATAAAATGAAATAAATAGAAAAAAACAGAAACCCTACACAGGAAAATTGATTTAGATGGATGGAATAAAAAATGAATAAAATAAAATAAAAGCCATGACCCTAAAGGGCAAGCAGTTTGGAAAATGGATAAAACTAAAATAAAATAAAAATAAAAATAAAATAATACAAAATAAATCAATTTAAAAAAAAAAGATAATATATATCTATATATTAGGGCTGTCAAAAGATTGATTGCGATTAATCGCATCCAAAATAAAAGTTTGTGTTTACATAGTATATGTGTGTGTACTGTGTATAATTTTTTGTATATATAAATACACACACATGCATGTATATATTTACGAA
Source organism: Scardinius erythrophthalmus (assembly GCF_964197995.2). Classification (NCBI taxonomy): domain Eukaryota; kingdom Metazoa; phylum Chordata; class Actinopteri; order Cypriniformes; family Leuciscidae; genus Scardinius; species Scardinius erythrophthalmus. The sequence continues at coordinate 3,879,144 of NC_138244.1, forward strand.
ATATTTGCATACATATACTGTAAATATTTAGATATAATTTATATTATATATAAATATAATTTTTTATATAAAAATGACACAATTTTCTTAAATATATACAAGCATGTGTGTCTATTTATATATACAAATTTAATTATACACAGTACACACACACATATATATTATTTAAACACAAACTTTTATTTTGGATGCGATTAATCATGATTAATCTTTTGACAGCCCTAATATATATATATATATATATATATATATATATATATATATATATATACATACATATACACACACACACACATATATATATATAAATGTATATAAAAAACCAAGAACCCTGAAAAGTGGTTTGGATGGATGGATAAAAAAAAGTAGTAAATAAATAAATAAATAAATATACTTGCATTTATCTATTCTTATAAATAATTAACTTATTTTAAGTTTAGTAATGAATAATTTAACTAATTGTATTTATATTTATTAAATGTGTATGTCTGTGCGTAATAATATAAAATAAATGTTAATATATTAATCTGATAATATTTGGGGGACCTTCTAGTGGTACATCTATGCCCTCTGTGAGACTGGACGGCATCTTTAACGACGGCACACTTTATTTATTTTTTAATTGTCAGCTAAAATGACTAAACTTTTGGCAATCAAATGGTTGATATTCCATAGCCTACAGACAATTAGCATATTTTGCTCACTACAGACACTGCACACTTCAGAGATATCATCGTGCTCTTCTATAACAGACCCTTGAAGGGTGTAAAATAGCCATAAACACTGAGATGCTCACGTATATACCAATGCAGAGTAAACTGAAAAGGTGATGATGATTATAAAGCAGGCGGCAGGCGTTGATTGAATTATGGTCATTACCTGATCACTGTAAAACTCTCGGGTGAGGATGATGATGAAGACATCTATAAAAGACAATAGATGTTAAACAAGTCATTTAGCCTCTCAAGTAAATGCCTCTTGATTTAAGGATGATTAGTTACTAAAACACTCAGTAGCATCATTAGATACAGAACTATTCTAGTTGTAGTCTGTTTGATTCTGATTCTGGGTTCTCTTGTGATGATGTTGTTTCAGTAATAGTTTATATTTGCCGCAGGACTCGAGAGATCGAGGGAAATGGAAGTTTGGCATAATAAAAGTGTTTTTCCTCATAAGACTCACTAAAGTGGTCTGTGTTTCCCCAGAACAGTGAAAACACTTCCAGCGCGAGTGCTTTCGGACGCATACACACTTCATGTTTAATGTGCAATTCTAGGTATAAAATGAACATTACTGTACAGTTAACCCTCTGGTGCTCTTCACGTGACGGTCAACAATGACTGAAACTAGTTTTTTTTTTATTTCAATTTCAATTATTATACTATATTTTAGTTCGATAAGGTTTTTTAATATAATATTTTGTATTTTTAGGGGATTTTATGGTACAAAATTATATTTACGCTGCATTTATAATCCATTTATTCACTTTTTGAGCATACACCTGAAAATTAAATTTCCAACTCAAACTGTGGTAAATCTTGAATGCTTTAGAGAAAACAGACTGAAGAACAAAAAAAACCAAAAAAAAACGTCCGATATTGTGAATAATCGGCTATCGGCTGAGAAACTGTATATCAGTGCATCTCTAAATATTTGCATACCAAATGACTTTTACATACAGTGATTGTTCTTTCCTGTCTTTACACGCATCCGCTATTTCCTTTAGGAAACGCACATCTAGTTTCTGTTTTAGTGAAACCACATCGAGGGTCGTAATGGCAGCGTGAGAATGAGCCGTTAAGAGTTAAAGCTCGAGTCGTCTCCTGAGCCTCCATACATCACTGAGGGTCTCCACACCATAAAGGACTCCGTCGGCCAAGAGAACAGGCATGAATGGCAAACATGTACAAGTGCAAATGAACTCCTGGAGAGACAGAGAAAGACCGGAGGAATGCGTTCGCTCCTCGGGCCCCAAACTCAGGGGTCATGAGGATAAACCCAATAACATCACTTACACTCCTTTACTGAGAGTTTACATCAAGCAGAGCAGGAGAGAAATGAGATTTACACATGAAAGAGCAACGCTTTCCCTCCACACACACACACACACACACACACACACAGATCATGTGACATCTCACTTCCCTCCGAACACTGAATCACACACACGCTTTAATGCTGAGCGAGGGAATCTCAGGGAAACGCTCGGACAATATTTCACTCCAATATAAGATATTATGCTTTATGTTTAAGTATGTTTTGAAGTAAGATTATATTTGTAATCTTTGGTTTGTAGTATTAAAATTATATTATTTATATATAATTATTAGAATGTATATATAATTATTATTTAATTAATTATTTGTCAAGTAATAAATGCACATATTTGTCTATAATATATATTGTCTTTTGTCAAATGTCTAAAGATACATTACATGGGCCATTTTCACAGACATTAATGACGCGTTTCCAATTATCAACATCGCAAATCTAGTATGTTTTTTATTTTATTTTATTTTATTTTTTATATACGTATAATGGTATACTTTTGCGTTTTATTACATTGGGAGTAAATGAAGTAAAACCGAAACAACACTGATAAGGGGGTGTTTCTATCACTAGGGCTAAGGGAGTGCTGGCAGATTTCAGAAGAGTCTCTCTTCCGACTAACGTGTTGAAATAATTTTTAGCTCTTTGAAACTCCATTGTTTTTTCCGGTTGTGTCCGACATTTCAATTCCACTCTCTACAAGCACATTCACAAACTTCTCTTCTTCTAAAAACACAACAACGGCCTTGTTCATTCTAGACGCTGAAACAATCTGATCATGGCCAACAACATTTCCCACAGGCCTACATCTTCCACCGTACAGGGAAACATTTGCATCCATTTCCAATGGAGAAAACCGGCGTTCCCTCATTAGAAGGTGAGGCCATGTTTATCGTCCACAAATGGATGCAACCGCAAAAAAACAAAACAAGTTACACCACTAAACTAATTCAGTCTCTACAAGAGCAGAGCGAGGCGTTCCCTAACAGAAAACACTTCATTCTCACTTGATTAAACGGCTCTCGGGCTGAAAACACTCTGTCTTTGACCTCCTCCCTGTGGAAAAACACCCAGCCAGGAAAAACCAGGACAGAAGAAAAGGATCATCGCTGCTTCCCTGGGAAAATCAATCCGAGAGCAAGGGATTTATTTGAGACATTTTTCATCTATTTGCACAAAAGAACATAAAAGACGAGAGAACAGACGTGAAGCCGAGCCGAATCATGGATGGAGATCAGTGTGTGCAGGACTCAGTGTTTTTGTCTTGTTTACAGTCCAAATATCCAAACAGTCTTAAATCAAGAAGCATTTAGAGCAAATTACAAGCAAATTAAAAGCATTTAGTAAAATTACATAAGAAATTATATATTGTTTTCTGGAAAAATAAATGAATAAATTGTAAGAAAAATAATCTTGTTTTCCATTTGAATTAAGATTTTTCATCTGAATTAAGATTATTTTTCTCATTTTCCATTTGAATTTAGATTTTTTTTCTCGTTTTACATTTGAATTAAGATTAGTTTTCTTATTTTCCATTTGAATTAAGATTTTTTTTCATCTGAATTAAGATTATTTTTCTCGTTTTCCATTTGAATTTAGATTTTTTTTCTCGTTTTACATTTGAATTAAGATTATTTTTCTTATTTTCCATTTGAATTTAGATTTTTTTTTCATCTGAATTAAGATTATTTTTCTCGTTTTACATTTGAATTTAGATTTTTTTTCATCTGAATTAAGATTATTTTTCTCGTTTTCCATTTGAATTAAGATTTTTTTCATCTGAATTAAGATTATTTTTCTTATTTTCCATTTGAATTAAGATTTTTCATATGAATTAAGATTATTTGTCTCGTTTTCCATTTGAATTTAGATTTTTTTTCCTCGTTTTACATTTAAATTAAGATTATTTTTCTTATTTTCCATTTGAATTTAGATTTTTTTTTCATCTGAATTAAGATTATTTTTCTCGTTTTACATTTGAATTTAGATTTTTTTTCATCTGAATTAAGATTATTTTTCTCGTTTTCCATTTGAATTAAGATTTTTTTCATCTGAATTAAGATTATTTTTCTTATTTTCCATTTGAATTAAGATTTTTCATATGAATTAAGATTATTTGTCTCGTTTTCCATTTGAATTTAGATTTTTTTTCCTCGTTTTACATTTAAATTAAGATTATTTTTCTTATTTTCTATTTGAATTTAGATATTTTTTTCATCTGAATTAAGATTATTTTTCTTATTTTCCATTTGAATTAAGATTTTTTCATCTGAATTAAGATTATTTTTCTCATTTTCCATTTGAATTAAGATTTTTTCATCTGAATTAAGATTATTTTTCTCGTTTTACATTTGAATTAAGATTATTTTTCTTATTTTCTATTTGAATTTAGATTTTTTTTCATCTGAATTAAGATTATTTTTCTCGTTTTTCATTTAAATTAAGATTTTTTCATCTGAATTAAGATTATTTTTCTCGTTTTCCATTTGAATTTAGATTTTTTTTCTCGTTTTACATTTGAATTAAGATTATTTTTCTTATTTTCCATTTGAATTTAGATTTTTTTTTCATCTGAATTAAGATTATTTTTCTCGTTTTCCATTTGAATTAAGATTTTTTTCATCTGAATTAAGATTGTTTTTCTCGTTTTCCATTTGAATTAAGATTTTTCATCTGAATTAAAGGGTTAGTTCACCCAAAAATGAAAATTCTGTCAGTAATTACTCACCCTCATGTTGTTCCAACCCCGTAAGACCTTCGTTCATCTTCGGAACACAAATTAAGATATTTTTGATTAAATCTGAGAGTTGTCTCACTCCTCCATAGACTTTCAGAGGGACCGAAACTTGCTGGCCCAGAGGAGTTATTAAAGAGATCGTTAATATAGTCCAAGTAACTCCAGTGGCTCAATCTTAAGTTTATCAAGCGACGAGAATACTTTTTGTGCGCGAAAACAAACAAAAATAACGACTTTATTCCACTATTCATTTCTTTCTCTCTGGGCCTCGTAGTGTTTTTGCGCTGCGCGTCTGTGTTGCACGTCATCACGCATCACACACATGACCCGCTTCGGCCAATTGTGAGCCTACGTGGTGACGTGTAACACAGACGCGCTACGCAAAAACACTACGTGAACCAACTAGAGGTCGAGAGAGAAGGAAATGAATAGTGGAATAAAGTCGTTATTTTTGTTTGTTTTCGCGCACAAAAAGTATTCTCGTCGCTTGATAAACTTAAGATTGAGCCACTGTAGTCACTTGGACTATATTAACGATCTCTTTAATAACTTTTCTGGGCCAGCAAGTTTCGGTCACATAGCAGCCTATGGAGGAGTGAGACATGGCTCAGATTTCATCAAAAATATCTTAATTTGTGTTCCGAAGATGAACGAAGGTCTTACGGGGTTGGAACAACATGAGGGTGAGCAATTACTGACAGAATTTTCATTTTTGGGTAAACTTAACCCTTTAAGATTATTTTTCTCGTTTTCCATTTGAATTAAGATTTTTTTCATCTGAGTTAAGATTATTTTTCTTATTTTCCATTTGAATTCAGATTTTTCATCTGAATTAAGATTATTTTTCTCGTTTTACATTTGAATTTAGTTTTTTTTCTCGTTTTACATCTGAATTAAGATTATTTTTCTTATTTTCTATTTGAATTTAGATTTTTTTCATCTGAATTAAGATTATTTTTCTCATTTTCCATTTGAATTGAGATTTTTTCATCTGAATTAAGATTATTTTTCTCATTTTCCATTTGAATTAAGATTTTTTCATCTGAATTAAGATTATTTTTCTCGTTTTCCATTTAAATTAAGATTTTTTTCATCTGAATTAAGATTATTTTTCTCGTTTTCCATTTGAATTTAGATTTTTTTCTCGTTTTACATTTGAATTAAGATTATTTCATCTGAATTAAGATTATTTCATCTGAATTAAGATTATTTCATCTGAATTAAGATTATTTCATCTGAATTAAGATTATTTTTCTTATTTTCCATTTGAATTTAGATTTTTTTTCATCTGAATTAAGATTATTTTTCTTATTTTCCATTTGAATTTAGATTTTTTTTCATCTGAATTAAGATTATTTTTCTTATTTTCCATTTGAATTAAGATTTTTTTTCATCTGAATTAAGATTATTTTTCTTATTTTCCATTTGAATTTAGATTTTTTTTCATCTGAATTAAGATTATTTTTCTTATTTTCCATTTGAATTTAGATTTTTTTTCATCTGAATTAAGATTATTTTTCTTATTTTCCATTTGAATTTAGATTTTTTTTCATCTAAATTAAGATTATTTTTCTCGTTTTCCATTTGAATTAAGATTTTTTTCAGCTAAATTAAGATTATTTTTCTCGTTTTCCATTTGAATTTAGATTTTTTTTCTAGGTTTCCACTTGAGTTTAGATTTTTTTTCTTCTCGTTTTACATTTGAATTAAGATTATTTTTCTTATTTTCCATTTGAATTAAGTTTATTGTTCTTACTCTATTGGCAGATAATTTTACTTGCACTTAATTTAAAAAAAGATTTAACCAAAAAACAAGATATCATATCTTATGTCATTCTACTTATCTAATGCTTCTTGATTTAAGAATTTGTAGATATTTGGACTGGAAACAAGACAAAAATAGTATTTTTCAGTGTGTTTGTTGGAGAAATCCCTCTAATATGCTGATGTGCTTCTGCAGAATCATGTCTGATTGTTATTAGTGTTTTGCTCAGATCCGATCGGCAGTGTCCAGATCTTCTCCCCATGGGATCTCCTGCAAACAGATGGAGAATCAGCGGGTTCTGACCTGGACAAATTGGCACGAAGGCGGCTGCGATTGTTTTTCAATATCTGTTGTGACCTCTGACCCCTGGCTCTGCGGTGTGAGGGGTCAACATGAGGATAGAGATTAAACACAGCGAGTTGCTGTCAGTTATTACTTTTATCCAACCAATAGAGAGCAGGACGCTTGTGTTCAACACGATCAATGATACAATACCTGCGGATATAAAACACTCCACCTTGGTGTGTGTGTGTGAGTGTGTGTGTGAGTGACTATCCCTTTAAACGCTCAGTCTGAGTCTGTTCAATAGGTTTTTCTAATAAACCACAGCATGATTCCCCTGTCACTTTAACCTGATGTGTTTCTCGTATGATGCCGGTAAACAGCCGACATCAGCACACAGACGTCTGTATATATCGTGACCCCGTTTTCCATATGAGAGAAACTGCAAGACAGAAATCAAACTTCACTTTAAAGAAAAGGAAATGGTGAAGTTGTGCTCAGATCTTTTGATCTTGAGAGAATCTGCAACCAACATCTTGCAAACTTCAGTATCTTGGCAAATTGGAGCACAGACATCAAACTCAATGTATAAAGTACTTTTTTTTGGCATCACTGTTTTGCAAAGCTCTGATCTCACATGATCAAGACCAGTTCTAGAGGAGACATTCGTGAGATTCCTGAGAAACATCTGAGAATCTACATTTGCTCACCTTTTAATCTAGTAAAATCAATTGAGAAAGTGTGAAAAAGTGTTAAAAAAGTCACTGTAGAGCAAATGTACAGTTTTTATTTGACACAAAAATATGTATTTTGCAAAATTATTTTCGCTAAAATTGCTCTAAAATCAAAGCCACATGTCTAACTAAGTTATGTTCCGAATTTAAAGTTGATATCACAAAAATGGACAAGTTTCACTAAGATTTTGTTTAGGCGTAATAAAAGTCACCACATTCAATACGAAAATATGTGATACGAAAAAATAAATAAATAAAAACAGCGCTAGCAGGACGGCAACAGTTCAGGGGTTAAAGAGACATAATTTAAGAGAGAAGAAGACCTGCACAATATTTCTGCATATAATAATTAAACCATAGAATACTTTATTTTTCTGAGATATTGTTCGAATAAACGCTAACACTGTGAAACTAACTTTACAACACTGACAACGACAATATTGAACTGAATTGAATCAACATGAACTGAATTGATCTGACACTTTTGCTGAATTAAACTCGTTTCATAATTGATGAACTTCAACAGTTGAATCAACACTGAACAGAATTGTAAGTGTCATCATCCTCTGTAGAGCTGAATTAATAATGAACGATTCTATAATGAATTAATTTCACAACATCAACACTTTGATTTTCCTAAGCTGATTTGAAACAGTCTATATTGTTTTAAACGCAATATAAATAACTGTGACTTAAATGTTTTCCCCTGCAACAGTTTCAACAAACAACGTGGCAGAAATACCTGAGATTCTTTCCTTTCGACGCTGTCTGTCGAGCAGATGTTTATTATGCACGTTTTCGTGAAAACGCCGTGAAATTCAGCACTGTAATCAGGAAAGGCTGGTGACTTTTCCCTGAGCTCCTGCAAACTTCACAGGACTGCAAAACAAGGCTGCTTCCCACTGGATCAGATCAGATGATGGGAGGAGTGCGCCATCTGGTGGGCAAAAGAGGAACTGCAGCATCAACATCACTTCTGGGTCTTCAGATCAATTCGTTCACAAATCAGATTTGCTCTGGCTTGTTTTAACTAGTTATTTCAAGCATTTAAGCAATCGAGTCAGATAACATGTGCTGCATGACACAATACTGGTCAACTGGCTGTCTGGTGCAGTTACAACAACCTTGAGCTGAACACACTCACAACAGTGGAGGTGATAGTGGACTTCAGGAGGAACATATATGCAATTCAATGATAACTGACAGATTAAAAGCCACCAAAAGCCTGTTGTGTCATATTTGTCATTTACATTAACATGAAAAATGTAAGTAAATATATAAACATTAATAATGTATATATGTATTCATTCATTATGTATAATAATGAATGTATACTTTGCATATACAAACATTAAAATCAACAATAAAAATGCAAAAAAGTATGATAATTAACATTATTACATTTAATTAACATTAATAAATAAAGTATAATAATTCATATATAATATACATTAAAATTAACAATAAAAATGTTAAAAAAAATCAATGATGTATGATAATTAACATTAATATGAACATGAATAAATTATGTAATGATTAACGTAAATCATATATAGGCCTACAAACGTTAAAATAATAAAAATAAAATAAAAGTCATTGTTCTGTCCCCACTTCTCTTATTCAGCTAGACAGACAGTGAACAGGCGAAATGTTGATTCATGGCTTTTAATCTTCCATTAGCTTTCATGAATCTTTTCTCGTTTAACTTTAACATTGTAAAACTGTAAACAGACATAGAAAATACAGCTATTAATAATAATAATAATAATGTCTTTATTCAGGACTCAGAATAGAAGGTCCATAGTACAAATTTAAAAAAATGACAACAATTACAACATAGCAATACAATATACAGTACATAGAAATAAATAAATAAATAAATAAATAAATAAAAGGTCAATAACTTTCACTCGAAATATACAAACAGGAGCGCCAATGTCTCCACAGTCTAGATGTATACCTAACAGAGCTAAAATCATTATGGGCTAAAGCTTGTATAATACTGTTTTCAGAGGCAGACATTCTACACATGAATCGAAAAATAAGATTTCTTATTAATGCAAAACAGGTAGGCACACCAACATTAACAAACATTTGACTAGCACTACTAAACTTGGTTGTTAGATATTTAATCTCATCACACACTTTAAGGGCAGTACCAGATAAAAAGAAATCAGGGAATACTAATTTCCTGTCTTCTTTACTTCTTACAATCATGATATTGCTCTTACTTGCATTGTATTTGACATCAAAATCTGCACCGTACTGAGAGCAAACCTTCAACAGTTGTTGTAATCCAGCACTATATGGGCAAATGATTACCAAAGCATAAGGTGATTAGTGAGAGTGTTGCCTATCATACATCCTGTATTACATTGATTTAACTGTTGTGACAAGTCATCCATATACACGTTAAAAAGAAAAGGTGACAAAATACCACCCTGACGAACTCCGTTACCAACAGTAAATGGTTCTGATAAAGAACCCCCCCATTTCACCTGCATAGACTGGTGTGAGTAGGTGAGTATTACTTTTGAAATTCCTCTATGTTGCAATTTAAGAAACAATTTTTCATGGTTTACACGATCAAATGCCTTCGAGGCATCTATAAAACACAGAAAAGTTGTGGAATTCTGGCGGTTATAATGATCTAAAATTTCCTTCAAGGCAAATATACACATATCTGTACCGTGTTGACGTTTAAAACCAAATTGGTTGTCAGTCGTAAAAATATCCTGTTCCAACCTGTTAAGAAGAATTCGCTCCAACACTTTGGATACTATGCTAGCTAAGGCTATAGGTCTATAGTTGTCCATGCTGTTTATTTTGCCAGTTTTGTCTTTAATGACGGGCACTAATAAAACAGGTAAAATAGATTCAGGCAGAATCCCATGAACTAAGAAACCTGTCATACAAATAGCCAACAGAGGAACAAGTTTCTTGCTTGCATATTTTAGATGTTCAGCTGTTATTCTATCTGTCCCACACACTTTATTGTCATCTAATCCCAATACTGCAGATTGTACCTCTTCTGAATTAATAACCACTTTTTCATCATTGACAATATTATCCACCTCAAAAGTATTCCTCTCAATACAGTTAAACAGCTCATGATAGCGTTGCCGCCACATCTTGCAAATTTCATCAGAGCCACTAACACCCTCAATATTTGAGGGTAAAGACATTTTAATATTGTTCATGGCTCTAACCTCTTTCCAAAAGTCATTATAACTTCTGTTATGCATCTTACATGCCAAAGAGTCAGACCTCATCGAGTTCTCATTCTTTTTTATAAATCTTAGTGCATATTTAAAATTTGCATTTGCCCGTTTCTTCTCTTCAAATAAAGGGCCCTGTCTATCTCTACCAGACTCTATCCAGTCTTTAAATGCACACCGAGCTTTGGCATGAAGTTCTGCTACATGTTCATTCCAACCAGGCTTGATGCTATATGTAAGTATAACTATTATTAGGCAAAAGGACCTTGCTTGACAGTATTAAACCAATGTCAGTGCAAAAATGCGTTAAGTGATTAGCAAACAAAGAGTATGCATCAGAAATATCAGCATTCATGTCTCCTACCACAAAAATACAAGTTGATGCATTATCCTGAATAAAAGAGCCAACAAATGCTAATCTATTTAAGTATTCAGCTTCATTTTGATAACACTCATACGGAGTATATATATTCAAGATAATAAACTTGGTTTCATGACAATTAAACTCAATACCAACAGCCCAATCCACACCCAATCTTACCACTGATATTAGTGAATCATAGTTTTTATTCCAGAGGATAGCCACGTCCCCAGATATCCTACCTTTGACAATTTTAGTACTTAAATCAGTGGTAGATTCCCCAACCCCATAAAATCCATTATGTATTGTATTTAGACCCCCCAGGTCCTGTTTAGCTAAAAAAGTCTCTTGAATACACACATCACAATTGTCAAGGAGCTTATCAACCACAACGCGACGTGACTTATCCCCTGCACTGTGCCCGAGACACAGGCCACGCGCATTATATGACCCAACCCGAAACTTCATATTAGTCTTTTTATAACGACTGCGCTGTGCTCACTTGCCCATTGTCTTGTGTCGTAGTAATCACCAAATTGCGACCACCAGAAGGGACTGCAGCTGCTTGTTCTAGCCGCAGGGCTCCAGTATCTCTATCTCCCTCCGCTCCATGCCCACCATCAGCTGACGTGAGGCGGGGCAGACGAGCTTCATAGTAACGCCGAACATAAACTCCTGCTGGCCAAAGTTGTGAATCGTACATTTCCTTTACTTCATTGCATTCAGCCGAGACATGAAACGAGCTGAACCTGTTTCTTGACGATACAATCTTCCGACACTTAACTGAACTGCCCAGTTTTTTAGACAGATAGTTACTTAAGGTGTCATGTAGAATTATACATATTCAAAGTGCACAGTTGACTGAACAGTATACTGCCTAAAGCATTCAATGAAACATTAAATCAACACATTAAGCATTAAACGTTACATGTGCGTTTGTTAATTGTTTTACTTAGCTTGTAATCACGGAATCCATATTAGCCTGATAATCATAACAAAAGATCGCTAGCATACAGCGCTGCTAATGCTCACGCTTATCACTTTACGTTTCGTTTTTTGCAACATTTGCTTCTCTAGATTAATGAATTAACTGACAAACATCTTAAACATACTAAACATCATATTTATAGCGACTTACAGCCTTATGCATGCCACGACTTCACCGTACGAGCTGCTCTTAAAGTCGCCATATCAAATTTTACAATTTGTATTTTTATATGTAATATTGTAGTGTTTATTATAAAGGATTTATCTGTGCACTTCAACTTTAATTTTTATAAATTCATGTACCCTTATATTCTTTATTCAAATATGTTAGCCTTCGTAGGATTTCCTAAGTGCAAGAGGACAGCTGCCATCCTGATTTAATTTGATATATTGATAGCTATGGAGCCAGAATTGGCTATTGTCATTTTTATGTTTTATATTTTACTGGAGGACATTTGTGATTTATTTATTTAAAAGGGACAACGCACATTAATCAACATGAGGACAAAGTCCAAAATGTAAATGTGCCAGATTTAGCCATACAGGCTAATTTTCATCTGCAGTCCCTAGCAGGTTGATGGTTAAGAGAAAACAATAAATTATTCACTACAACAATACAATAAATATATATCAATAAGAAAGCCTTAGATAAAAATAAGTAAGAATAACACTACTATTCGCGATCTGGACAAGTGGCAGGTTAATCAAAAAACAGATTAACATGGTTAGGATGTTTCAGCCCCGACGCTGCCGGGTCATGTATTTTCTGTTTAGCCCACTGATCTATATGTAGAATGACATTCAATGAAAGTCATTATATAGATCAGTGGTTTAGCCCTGTTTGAATATAAAACCCAATTAAATATTAGCCTGGAAATCCAGACCTAAATCTGAAAGATTAATGGTCTGGCGTCGACTAATGAAAAGCGGCTCCAAGCATGCATTTGAGCATGCACACTACGACCAATCACAATAAACCCGATACGCTTAGCTACCAGCAGAGCTAACTGGTAGATTAGGCTCTTATCATATCCGGTCGACAAAACAGCAAAAACGTCCTTCTTGCAAAGGAAGGATTCGAGCGCCGTCTTCTGTTCCTCTTTTAGAGAAAAAGCCAAGTCTAACCAGGGCCCCCGAAATTGCTCACTCTGTTGCGTCGGGGCCCCCGATCGATATACCGAAAGGGCCCAGGCCTAGGGCCTAAGAAAGTATTTTTTAATACTAAAAACATGTAATAAACCACCTCTTTTTTAATGTTTATGGATTTTTTTTTTTTGCATCAAAAAAGACAAGACAAATGGAACTTTTCAAACATTTATTATGAAAATCAAACACATTACATGGGAACACATTTAAACACATTAAAACACAGAACACAGAACCCGTCTCCGGGTCCTTCTCTGCCGTCTGCGGAGGCCCGGCCCGGCTGGCCACTTAGGGGTCCTCCTGTTCCTCTTTGACCCGGAGGAGGTGCTCAAACAGCTTGGCGGCCAGATTTAAGGCGTAAAACCGGTCAGCCGTGGGCATGAACTGTGCCACCTTTTGCCTGTCCCCGGGGCTGTGGGTGTTCTTGACCTGTACAGAGAGAGGAAAGCATAGTTAGAAACAAACACATGCACGTCAGAAAGACTTTCAGGCAACAGGGGTTGTCCCAGACCCGCACCTCCTCCTCCTCCGACGCCTCCTCCAGAGGGATGGTGGGGTCCTCCAGGTTGCCAGACTCAAGCAAGTCCAGAGAGGAGGCCAAGGCCACGGTCGGGTTGCTCACCCGCAGCCCGGCGAGGTCGTGCAGGATCTTCTTCCTCTTTAGAGCCTGCAGGGTCTCTCGCCGAGCTGCCACAGTCAGCTCCGAGTGGGCCCTCAGGTGGCGGTCCATCCGGGAGCAGGACTTGCTGCAGGCAGGCACGGGGCAGGTGCCCTTCCGGACGTCCACCCTCCCGGACGAAATAGCAAGCAGCAGCTTGCGTTTTGTCCTATTTTTCACCCTGTGGGTCAGCGTCAGATGCTGGCTCAGCTGGCTGTACAGCTTGTGGCAAAGCGGACAGTCTTTAACTCCCATATTAAAAAGATTAGAAAAAGATATAAAGAGTAAAAGTAAAAATGAAAATCCAATAAAATAAGTAGTGAGGAACGTGTCGAGAACCTGGTGCAATATGTGTGTGTGTGTGTGTGAAAGTGAATGCAACGAGTAAAAATGTGTTGAGGAATATGAGTGTGAATGACAAATGTTGACCTGTGCATGGATCATTTATAGCCTTTTGACGTCCGCATTCAGTATGTGAAAGTGGATTGAGTTTGATGGCAGCGGGGGAGGGGCCCATTGTTTATATCAGCTAATTGTTGGTTGGTTGACTGTTGAGATGTGGGCGTGGCTCTGATGAGGAGGTGGGACTAAATGCAGACTTTCAGTAGAAAGGGGCGGAGTTTAAATGATCCAGCATATGTCATTTCACTGGAAGATTGAGTTTTTATAGATGTTTTAAAGCTACCCCCATCTAGCGGTGAAATTGTATATGACTACCCAGTGAATATTAGTTTCTGTTCCTCTCAATTCCGAGGGCGTTTTAACTCCTACGGTGGCCGTATTATTCCAAGATTAACATGGCTTCCAGTTATCGACTTCGTCCATGACAATAATAAACAATACGTCTAAAATGAATAAAACTACAGGACAGATGTCAGGAGGTAAACGTCACCCTTGGAATCGGCTATCCCAGCATAATCAGATTAGGCTAACGTTACAATGTGTACAAAGTAAAAGCAATTAAATATAACTAAAATTTACAGTGTCCTTTCTTTTATATAGCTTAAAAAATTGCGCCTTTAAAACTATTCATCACCTGTGATCCATCGCAGCACAGATTTATGTTACAAGGTAAACAATACTTTTTCACCATTGATGTGAGGATGAAGTTATACTAGAGGTCGTTCTGGCGTTATGCACAACCATGCTATGGTTAGACAAGCAACTATAAAACTGAGTTAAAAATGCAAAAGGCGAAGCTTGAATTTACAGGTATGTCTCTCTTTGGCTAATGTAGTTTCAAGATGGAGGGGCAACATGGCGACCGGCATTCGAACCCCTCACCCGTATGTACTTTCAATGGTAGATTATAAACTTAAGAGAATACTTTATTACTTGAAAGAAGTAAATATACATTAATGAGCACATATATTTTTGAAAGAACTAAGTGTTTTTTGCTAAGAATCAACTAAAAAAGTTACACAGTGTAGCTTTAATTAGTGCTGGGCAACGATTAATCGCATCCAAAATAATAGTTTGTTTACATAATATGTGTGTGTACTGTGTATAATTATTTTGTATATATAAATACACACATATATATATTGGGTGACTGCATCATAAAAGATTTTACTAATTATTTGCCCTCATACATTATGTAAACAGATGGTGCCATGTACAATTAATTCTAGATATGAGTAATGTTAATCCACCTGATGAACGATGAGAAGGTCTGAGGTCACACTGTGAGCCAAAGTGAAACTTTTTCTTGTTAGGAAACCTGTGGACTCGATGTCCTGACAGGCTGGAGTTTTTGCAACCTCCACAAACACAACAATTTACCATGACGATGATAAATTGAAATACAAAAACTACAGAAAACACACTGACTCACGACCGCTCTTACTGAATACCAGCCTACTCTGCACTAGTGATGGGTCATTCGCGAATGAGCCGGATCTAAGAGCCGGCTCATGTAGGTGAACGTCGGGAGCTGGCTCGCATATCTGAAGTCAAGTCAACTTCATTTATATAGCGCTTTTAACAATGTAGATTGTTCCAAAGCGGCTTTACAGAGATACAAGGATAGTTTAAAGTAACACAGATTGTTTTGGCTTTAAAGCAGTTATTTTCCAGCTAAAGTTAATTTGATTCACTTCGTTCGCAACGATCATTAGTTATTAACTTAGGGGCACAACACCGTTTTAACAGGAAACTCTACACAGACTTTGAACGCTGATGGCGTGCACATGTGTATTACGAGTTCAGTCTATTGGTATGCGCATTTGAATATATGTGTGCAGGTTTGTAATTCCCTACAAACCAAGCCTTAAAAAACTACTTGTCTGGCCTTAACATTTGAATACAGAATTTTCCCGACAACGCCTTATCTGTAGAGTGGTAGAGGGATCCTCCATAGGGAGAGACTAGTTGGCACTTCAGCACCCCGCTATGACATCAGGTCCAGGCACAGGTCCTTCATCAGATCTGGATACGGCCTGGATCCGGCAGGCTGCGGGAAATCCTCGTGATAAACAAAAACACTAAAATTAGCGTAGATGCCATTCTTCTTATGATGTAACGAGTACATCAGGATTTATGAGAAGTGTTCCCGGTTCCGACTGACCTGATCTATGCAGCCTAACATTGAATTATAGAAGTCTATAATGTATTATGTGTATATTAGGTCAAAGAGATGTGTCTTTAGTCTTGCTATACACTGACAGAGTGTGTCTGCTTCCCGGACAATGGTAGGAAGATTGGTCCAAAATTTGGGTGCTAAGGAGAAGGATCTACAGCCAGCAGTTGATTTTGATATTCTGGGCCCTATTTTAACGATCTGAAACGCAAGTGTCAAAGCGCAAAGCGCAAGTAACTTTGTGGGCGGGTCTTGGGCGCTGTTGCTATTTTCCCGGCGGGAAAATTGACTCTTGCGCCAGGCACATATCTAAAATGGGTTGGTCTGAAGTAGCTTCATTATTCATAGGTGTGGTTTGGGCGTAACGTGAAATAAAACAATCAGAGCGTCATCTCACATTCCCTTTAAGAGCAGGCGCGCTTGTTCTAAAGCGGATTCCTATTATAACGGCGGATTTGCCAGGAGCGGTGCACAGCCGAGCAGAGCAACGCTCTCGTCAGGGACGTTGGGGGTGGAGAAACCCACCCAAATTAACTTCGGTTAAAAAGGTGTATGATAATTTGGGTAAATGTGTAAGCTAGATGTATGGTTTTATAATAAATGATCTATCTATCTATCTATCTATCTATCTATCTATCTATCTATCTATCTATCTATCTATCTATCTATCTATCTATCTATCTATCTATCTATCTATCTATCTATCTATCTATCTGTTCTAGCCTTGAGCTCATGAACGCATGAACTAATTGTTCCGCATTTGTCAATGAGAGCATATGGCGTAATTTAGATCTATTTTTAAGATGGAAAAATGCGGTTTTACAGATACTAGACACGTGACTTTCAAATGAAAGATTGGTATCATAGAGCACACCCAGGTTCCTAACCGACGACGAAGACTTGACAGAGCAGCCATCAAGTGTTAGACAGTATTCTAGGTTATTGCATGAGGAAGTTTTGTGTCCAATAATTAGAATCTCTGTTTTTTCATAATTTAGTAGAAGGAAATTACTAGTCATCCAATTTTTTTTGTATCAGCTATGCATTCCGTTAATTTTGTGAATTGATAGTTTTCTTTGGTTGTGAAGAAATATAGAGCTGAGTATCATCGGCATAACAGTGAATGGCTAATAATTCCATGCTTCCTAACGATATCTCCTAGTGGTAGCATGTACAGAGTGAACAGCAGCGGTCCTAGTACTGAGCCTTGTGGTACGCCATACTGAACTTGTGATCGATGAGACATCTCTTCATTTACTGCTACAAACTGATAACGGTCAGATAAGTGTGATTTAAACCATGCTAGTGCAATTCCACTAATGCCAACATAATTTTCGAGTCTATTTAAAAGAATGTTGTGGTCAATAGTGTCAAATGCAGCACTAAGATCGAGTAACACTAATAGAGAGACACAACCACGATCAGAGCAAATTATTTGTGACTCTAACGAGAGCTGTCTCAGTACTATGGTACGGTCTAAATCCTGACAGGAAATCCTCGCAGATATCATTTCTTTCTAAAAAGGAACACAGTTGTGAGGATACTGCCTTTTCTAGTATCTTTGACATAAAAGGTAGATTCGAGATCGGCCTGTAATCGACTAATTCTGTAGGATCAAGTTGCGGTTTTTTAACAAGCGGTTTAATCGGAGCCAGCTTAAAGGTTTTTGGTACGTATCCTAGAGACAAAGATGAATTGATAATAGTAAGAAGAGGATCTATGACCTCTGGAAGCATCTCTTTCAGTAGCTTAGTCATCCATGTTGTCGTTTTAGATGATTTAAGGAGTTTAGCGAATTCTTCCTCTCCCACAGCAATAAATGAATCGAATATTTCCTTAGGGACAATGCACTGCCTGATGTGATACTGTAGTAGACGGTTGCGTAGTTATACTTTTCTCCCTGATATTATCAATCTTACAAGTGAAGAAGTTCATAAAGTCATTACTGCTGTGTTGCTCGGAAACTTCGGTGCTTGAAGCTTTCTTTTTTATTAGTTTAGCCACTGTTTCAAATAAATAGCTACGGTTTGTTTATTTTCTTCTAATAGGGTTGAAAAATAAGCAGATCTAGCAGCTTTTAAGGCCTCTCTTGTATGCAATCAAACTCTCTTTCCATGAAATGCCAAATAAGTGCCTGAGTGTGCTCGTTGTACCACGGCGTTGGACTATTTTCTTTAATCTTCTTTAAGTGCAACGGAGCAACTGTGTCTAAAGTGCTGAAAAAGAGAGAGTTAAAAGTTGCTGTTGCAATATCGAGTTCTTCTAAGCTATCCGGGATGCTGAGATGATGAAACTGATTAGGAAGATTATTAATAAAGCAATCTTTAGTGGCAGAAGTGATAGGTCTCACATATTTGTAACACGGAGTCTGCTTTGCAGCCTTGGCTAAATGAAGTTTACACGAGACTAGATAATGATCTGAGATGTCATCGCTCTGCTGCAGAATTTCAACGGCATCAACATCTATTCCGTGTGATAATATTAGATCTAGAGTATGATTACGACAATGAGTAGGTCCTGACACGTGCTGTCTAACTCCAATGGAGTTCAGAATGTCTTTAAATGCCAATCCCAATGCATCTTTTTCAGTCTCTAAATCTATATTAAAATCACCAACAATTAGTACTTTATCTGCAGCCAATACGAACTCTGATAGAAAATATTACTATAAATTACAGCAACTCCTCCCCCTTTGCCTTTCAGATGAGGCTCATGTTTATAACAGTAATCTTGCGGGGTGGACTCATTTAAAGTAATGTAATCGTTTGGTTTTAGCCAGGTTTCTGTCAAACACAGCACATCTAGATTCTAGTCAGTAATCATATCACTAACAATGAGTGCTTTTGAAGTAAGGGATCGAATATTCAGCAACCCAAGCTTTATCATTTGCTCATCTGTATTATAGCTGTTTTTATTTGTTCAACATCAATTCAAATTTTAACCTTAGATGGGTTTAAATGTTTTTTTTGGATTTCCAAATTTGGGGAACAGACACAGTCTCTATGTGATGATAGCTAGGTGAAAGAGGCTCTATGTGATGGGATTTATCTGACCTTGGTGACGCGAGGCCGCTAGCAGACGGTCGGTTTAGCCAGTCTGTCTGCTTCCTGACCTGAGCCCCAGATTGTCATGTTTGAGCTCTAAGACTATGAGCCATATTACTAGAGAAGAGCAGCACCATCCCAGGAGGGATGAATACCATCTCTTTTCAACAGGTCAGGTCTGCCCCAAAAACTTTTCCAATTGTCTATGAATTCTATATTATTTTGCGGACACCACCTCGACAGCCAGCCATTGAGTGAACACAATCTACTATCTCATCACATATTCTCTTTGGGGCTGGCTTGACAGGCCGTGGCCCAGTTGAGAAATGACAACTGGGCGCCTAGTGAAGGGGAACCGGTTACCCGTGGAACGAGTAACCTCGCTTATTGTGTTCATAACCCAGTTCGGCACTTGGGGATGGCCCGCCTAGCCAAGTCAAGTCAAGTCAAGTCATCTTCATCTTTATATAGCGCTTTTAACAATGTAGATTGTTTCAAAGCAGCTTTACAGTAACAAACGGATAATTTAAGGTAACAGAGATTGTTTTGGCTTTATAGCGGTTCTTGAATAAAGTTATTTTCCAGCTAAAGTTAGTTTTGATTGATTCACTTCCGTCGCAAGGATCATTAGTTAATAAATTAGAGGCCGCTGAGATGACACCATTCTCTCTACACAGACTTTAAACGCGAACCTGTGAGAAACGCTGATGGCGTTCACATGCGCATCAAGAATTAATTCTATAGTTATGCGCATTTGAATATATGTGCGCAGGTTTGTCTGCTTCCCGGACAATGGTAGGAAGATTGGTCCAAAATTTGGGTGCTAAATAGGAGAAGGATCTACAGCCAGCAGTTGATTTTGATATTCTAGGTATTATCAACTGGCCGGAATTTTGAGATCGCAATAGATGTGAAGGACTATAATGCGTTAAGAGCTCGCTCAAGTACTGCGGAGCTAAACCATTTAGTGCTTTGTAAGTAATCAGCAATATTTTAAAATGTAAACAATGTTTAATAGGGAGCCAATGCAGTGTTGACAAAACTGGGCTAATATGGTCATACTTCCTGGTTCTGGTAAGAACTCGAGCTGCTGCGTTTTGGACCAGCTGTAGATTGTTTATTAAGCGTGCAGGGCAACCACCCAGTAGAGCATTACAATAATCTAGCCTTGAGGTCATGAACGCATGAACTAATTGTTCCGCATTTGTCAATGAGAGCATATGGCGTAATTTAGATCTATTTTTAAGATGGAAAAATGCGGTTTTACAGATACTAGACACGTGACTTTCAAATGAAAGATTGGTATCATAGAGCACACCCAGGTTCCTAACCGACGACAAAGACTTGACAGAGCAGCCATCAAGTGTTAGACAGTATTCTAGGTTATTGCATGAGGAAGTTTTTTGTCCAATAATCAGAATCTCTGTTTTTTCATAATTTAGTAGTAGGAAATTACTAGTCAACCAATTTTTTTTGTATCAGCTATGCATTCCGTTAATTTTGTGAATTGATAGTTTTCTTTGGTTGTGAAGAAATATAGAGCTGAGTATCATCGGCATAACAGTGAATGGCTAATAATTCCATGCTTCCTAATGATATCTCCTAATGGTAGCATGTACAGAGTGAACAGCAGCGGTCCTAGTACTGAGCCTTGTGGTACGCCATACTGAACTTGTGATCGATGAGACATCTCTTCATTTACTGCTACAAACTGATAACGGTCAGATAAGTGTGATTTAAACCATGCTAGTGCAATTCCACTAATGCCAACATAATTTTCGAGTCTATTTAAAAGAATGTTGTGGTCAATAGTGTCAAATGCAGCACTAAGATCGAGTAACACTAATCGAGAGACACAACCACGATCGGATGATAAGAGCAAATCATTTGTGACTCTAATGAGAGCTGTCTCAGTACTATGGTACGGTCTAAATCCTGACTGGAAATCCTCACAGATATCATTTCTTTCAAGAAAGGAACACAGTTGTGAGGATACTGCCTTTTCTAGTATCTTTGACATGAAAGGCAGATTCGAGATCGGCCTGTAATTGACTAATTCTGTAGGATCAAGTTGCGTTTTTTTAACAAGCGGTTTAATCGGAGCCAGCTTAAAGGTTTTTGGTACGTATTCTAGAGACAAAGATGAATTGATAATAGTAAAAAGAGGATCTATGACCTCTGGAAGCATCTCTTTCAGTAGCTTAGTCGGTATAGGGTCTAACATCCATGTTGTCGTTTTAGATGATTTAAGGAGTTTAGCGAATTCTTCCTCTCCTACAGCAATAAATGAATCGAATATTTCCTTAGGGACAATGCACTGCCTGATGCGATACTGTAGTAGACGGTTGCATAGTTATAATTTTGTCCTCTAAGATTTGTTATCTTATATGTGAAGAAGTTCCTAAAGTCATTACTGCTGTGTTGCTCGGAAACTTCGGTGCTTGAAGCTTTCTTTTTCATTAGTTTAGCCACTGTTTCAAATAAATAGCTACGCTTTTGTTTATTTTCTTCTAATAGGGTTGAAAAATAAGCAGATCTAGCAGCTTTAAGGCCTCTCTAGTATGCAATCAAACTCTCTTTCCATGAAATGCCAAATAAGTGCCTGAGTGTGCTCGTTGTACCACGGCGTTGGACTATTTTCTTTAATCTTCTTTAAGTGCAACGGAGCAACTGTGTCTAAAGTGCTGAAAAAGAGAGAGTTAAAAGTTTCTGTTGCAATATCGAGTTCTTCTAAGCTATCCGGGATGCTGAGATGATGAAACTGATTAGGAAGATTATTAATAAAGCAATCTTTAGTGGCAGAAGTGATAGGTCTCACATATTTGTAACACGGAATCTGCTTTGCAGCCTTGGCTAAATGAAGTTTACACGAGACTAGATTATGATCTGAGATGTCATCACTCTGCTGCAGAATTTCAACGGCATCAACATCTATTCCGTGTGATAATATTAGATCTAGAGTATGATTACGACAATGAGTAGGTCCTGACAAGTGTTGTCTAACTCAAATGGAGTTCAGAATGTCTTTAAATGCCAATCCCAATGCATCTTTTTCAGTCTCTAAATCTATATTAAAATCACCAACAATTAGTACTTTATCTGCAGCCAATACGAACTCTGATAGAAAATATTACTATAAATTACAGCAACTCCTCCCCCTTTGCCTTTCAGACGAGGCTCATGTTTATAACAGTAATCTTGCGGGGTGGACTCATTTAAAGTAATGTAATCGTTTGGTTTTAGCCAGGTTTCTGTCAAACACAGCACATCTAGATTCTAGTCAGTAATCATATCACTAACAATGAGTGCTTTTGAAGTATGGGATCGAATATTCAGCAACCCAAGCTTTATCATTTGCTCATGTGTATTATAGCTGTTTTTTATTTGTTCAACATCAATTCAAATTTTAACCTTAGATGGGTTTAAACGTTTTTTTTGGATTTCCAAATTTGGGGAACAGACACAGTCTCTATGTGATGATAGCTAGGTGAAAGAGGCTCTATGTGATGGGATTTATCTGACCTTGGTGACGCGAGGCCGCTAGCAGACGGTCGGTTTAGCCAGTCTGTCTGCTTCCTGACCTGAGCCCCAGATTGTCATGTTTGAGCTCTAAGACTATGAGCCATATTACTAGAGAGAAGAGCAGCACCATCCCAGGAGGGATGAATACCATCTCTTTTCAACAGGTCAGGTCTGCCCCAAAAACTTTTCCAATTGTCTATGAATTCTATATTATTTTGCGGACACCACCTCGACAGCCAGCCATTGAGTGAACACAATCTACTGACTATCTCATCACATATTCTCTTTGGGGCTGGCTTGACAGGCCGTGGCCCAGTTGAGAAATGACAACTGGGCGCCTAGTGAAGGGGAACCGGTTACCCGTGGAACGAGTAACCTCGCTTATTGTGTTCATAACCCAGTTTGGCACTTGGGGATGGCCCGCCTAGCCAAGTCAAGTCAAGTCAAGTCATCTTCATCTTTATATAGCGCTTTTAACAATGTAGATTGTTTCAAAGCAGCTTTACAGTAACAAACGGATAATTTAAGGTAACAGAGATTGTTTTGGCTTTATAGCGGTTCTTGAATAAAGTTATTTTCCAGCTAAAGTTAGTTTTGATTGATTCACTTCCGTCGCAAGGATCATTAGTTAATAAATTAGAGGCCGCTGAGATGACACCATTCTCTCTACACAGACTTTAAACGCGAACCTGTGAGAAACGCTGATGGCGTTCACATGCGCATCAAGAATTAATTCTATAGTTATGCGCATTTGAATATATGTGCGCAGGTTTGTAATTCCCTACAAACCAAGCCTTAAACTACTTGTCTGGCCTTAACATTTTGATACAGAATTTTATCCCTTCGGGGTAGATACGCGAAACCAAAATTATCCCGACAACGCCTTATCTGTAGAGTGGTAGAGGGATCCTCCATAGGGAGAGACTAGTTGGCACTTCAGCACTGCGTTGTCATCGGGTCCAGGCGAAGGTCCTTCATCAGATCTGGATACGGCCTGGATCCGGCAGGCTGCGGGAAAACCTCGGGATAAACACAGACCCTAAAATTAGCGTAGATGCCATTCTTCTTATGATGTAACGAGTACATCAGGATTTATGAGAAGTGTTCCCGTTTCCGACTGACCTGATCTATGCAGCCTAACATTGAATTATAGAAGTCTATAATGTGTTATGTGTATATTAGGTCAAAGAGATGTGTTTTTAGTCTTGCTATACACTGACAGAGTGTGTCTGCTTCCCGGACAATGGTAGGAAGATTGGTCCAAAATTTGGGTGCTAAATAGGAGAAGGATCTACAGCCAGCAGTTGATTTTGATATTCTAGGTATTATCAACTGGCCGGAATTTTGAGATCGCAATAGATGTGAAGGACTATAATGCGTTAAGAGCTCGCTCAAGTACTGCGGAGCTAAACCATTTAGTGCTTTGTAAGTAATCAGCAATATTTTAAAATGTAAACAATGTTTAATAGGGAGCCAATGCAGTTTTGACAGAACCGGGCTAATATGGTCATACTTCCTGGTTCTGGGAAGAACTCGAGCTGCTGCGTTTTGGACCAGCTGTAGATTGTTTATTAAGCGTGCAGGACAACCACCCAGTAGAGCATTACAATAATCTAGCCTTGAGGTCATGAACGCATGAACTAATTGTTCCGCATTTGTCAATGAGAGCATATGGCGTAATTTAGATCTATTTTTAAAATGGAAAAATGAGGTTTTACAGATACTAGACACGTGACTTTCAAATGAAAGATTGGTATCATAGAGCACACCCAGGTTCCTAACCGACGACGAAGACTTGACAGAGCAGCCATCAAGTGTTAGACAGTATTCTAGGTTATTGCATGAGGAAGTTTTTTGTCCAATAATCAGAATCTCTGTTTTTTCATAATTTAGTAGAAGGAAATTACTAGTCATCCAATTTTTTTGCATCAGCTATGCATTCCGTTAATTTTGTGAATTGATAGTTTTCTTTGGTTGTGAAGAAATATAGAGCTGAGTATCATTGGCATAACAGTGAATGGCTAATAATTCCATGCTTCTTAATGATATCTCCTAATGGTAGCATGTACAGAGTGAACAGCAGCGGTCCTAGTACTGAGCCTTGTGGTACGCCATACTGAACTTGTGATCGATGAGACATCTCTTCATTTACTGCTACAAACTGATAACGGTCAGATAAGTGTGATTTAAACCATGCTAGTGCAATTCCACTAATGGCAACATAATTTTCGAGTCTATTTAAAAGAATGTTGTGGTCAATAGTGTCAAATGCAGCACTAAGATCGAGTAACACTAATCGAGAGACACAACCACGATCGGATGATAAGAGCAAATCATTTGTGACTCTAATGAGAGCTGTCTCAGTACTATGGTACGGTCTAAATCCTGACTGGAAATCCTCACAGATATCATTTCTTTCAAGAAAGGAACACAGTTGTGAGGATACTGCCTTTTCTAGTATCTTTGACATGAAAGGCAGATTCGAGATCGGCCTGTAATTGACTAATTCTGTAGGATCAAGATGCGTTTTTTTAACAAGCGGTTTAATCATAGCCAGCTTAAAGGTTTTTGGTACGTATCCTAGAGACAAAGATGAATTGATAATAGTAAAAAGAGGATCTATGACCTCTGGAAGCATCTCTTTCAGTAGCTTAGTCGGTATAGGGTCTAACATACATGTTGTCGTTTTAGATGATTTAAGGAGTTTAGCGAATTCTTCCTCTCCTACAGCAATAAATGAATCGAATATTTCCTTAGGGACAATGCACTGCCTGATGTGATACTGTAGTAGACGGTTGCATAGTTATACTTTTCTCCCTGATATTATCAATCTTACAAGTGAAGAAGTTCATAAAGTCATTACTGCTGTGTTGCTCGGAAACTTCGGTGCTTGAAGCTTTCTTTTTCATTAGTTTAGCCACTGTTTCAAATAAATAGCTACGGTTTGTTTATTTTCTTCTAATAGGGTTGAAAAATAAGCAGATCTAGCAGCTTTTAAGGCCTCTCTTGTATGCAATCAAACTCTCTTTCCATGAAATGCCAAATAAGTGCCTGAGTGTGCTCGTTGTACCACGGCGTTGGACTATTTTCTTTAATCTTCTTTAAGTGCAACGGAGCAACTGTGTCTAAAGTGCTGAAAAAGAGAGAGTTAAAAGTTGCTGTTGCAATATCGAGTTCTTCTAAGCTATCCGGGATGCTGAGATGATGAAACTGACTAGGAAGATTATTAATAAAGCAATCTTTAGTGGCAGAAGTGATAGGTCTCACATATTTGTAACACGGAGTCTGCTTTGCAGCCTTGGCTAAATGAAGTTTACACGAGACTAGATTATGATCTGAGATGTCATCGCTCTGCTGCAGAATTTCAACGGCATCAACATCTATTCCGTGTGATAATATTAGATCTAGAGTATGATTACGACGATGAGTAGGTCCTGACACGTGCTGTCTAACTCCAATGGAGTTCAGAATGTCTTTAAATGCCAATCCCAATGCATCTTTTTCAGTCTCTAAATCTATATTAAAATCACCAACAATTAGTACTTTATCTGCAGCCAATACGAACTCTGATAGAAAATATTACTATAAATTACAGCAACACCTCCCCCTTTGCCTTTCAGACGAGGCTCATGTTTATAACAGTAATCTTGCGGGGTGGTCTCATTTAAAGTAATGTAATTGTTTGGTTTTAGCCAGGTTTCTGTCAAACACAGCACATCTAGATTCTAGTCAGTAATCATATCACTAACAATGAGTGCTTTTGAAGTAAGGGATCGAATATTCAGCAACCCAAGCTTTATCATTTGCTCATCTGTATTATAGCTGTTTTTTATTTGTTGAACATCAATTAAAATTTTAACCTTAGATGGGTTTAAACGTTTTTTTTGGATTTCCAAATTTGGGGAACAGACACAGTCTCTATGTGATGATAGCTAGGTGAAAGAGGCTCTATGTGATGGGATTTATCTGACCTTGGTGACGCGAGGCCGCTAGCAGACGGTCGGTTTAGCCAGTCTGTCTGCTTCCTGACCTGAGCCCCAGATTGTCATGTTTGAGCTCTAAGACTATGAGCCATATTACTAGAGAAGAGCAGCACCATCCCAGGAGGGATGAATACCATCTCTTTTCAACAGGTCAGGTCTGCCCCAAAAACTTTTCCAATTGTCTATGAATTCTATATTATTTTGCGGACACCACCTCGACAGCCAGCCATTGAGTGAACACAATCTACTGACTATCTCATCACATATTTTCTTTGGGGCTGGCTTGACAGGCCGTGGCCCAGTTGAGAAATGACAACTGGGCGCCTAGTGAAGGGGAACCGGTTACCCGTGGAACGAGTAACCTCGCTTATTGTGTTCATAACCCAGTTCGGCACTTGGGGATGGCTCGCCAGGCCTCGACCCGTGTGGCTAGGGGTTGAATGAAAATTGGGGATGGCCCGCCTAGCCAAGTCAAGTCAAGTCATCTTCATCTTTATATAGCGCTTTTAACAATGTAGATTGTTTCAAAGCAGCTTTACAGTAACAAACGGATAATTTAAGGTAACAGAGATTGTTTTGGCTTTATAGCGGTTCTTGAATAAAGTTATTTTCCAGCTAAAGTTAGTTTTGATTGATTCACTTCCGCCGCAAGGATCATTAGTTATTAAATTAGGGGCCGCTGAGATGACACCATTCTCTCTACACAGACTTTAAACGCGAACCTGTGAGAAACGCTGATGGCGTTCACATGCGCATCAAGAATTAATTCTATAGTTATGCGCATTTGAATATATGTGCGCAGGTTTGTAATTCCCTACAAACCAAGCCTTAAACTACTTGTCTGGCCTTAACATTTTGATACAGAATTTTATCCCTTCGGGGTAGATACGCGAAACCAAAATTATCCCGACAACGCCTTATCTGTAGAGTGGTAGAGGGATCCTCCATAGGGAGAGACTAGTTGGCACTTCAGCACTGCGTTGTCATCGGGTCCAGGCGAAGGTCCTTCATCAGATCTGGATACGGCCTGGATCCGGCAGGCTGCGGGAAAACCTCGGGATAAACACAGACACTAAAATTAGCGTAGATGCCATTCTTCTTATGATGTAACGAGTACATCAGGATTTATGAGAAGTGTTCCCGTTTCCGACTGACCTGATCTATGCAGCCTAACATTGAATTATAGAAGTCTATAATGTGTTATGTGTATACTAGGTCTAAGAGATGTGTCTTTAGTCTTGCTATATACTGACAGGGTGTGTCTGCTTCCCGGACAATGGTAGGAAGATTGGTCCAAAATTTGGGTGCTAAATAGGAGAAGGATCTACAGCCAGCAGTTGATTTTGATATTCTAGGTATAATCAACTGGCCGGAATGTTGAGATCGCAATAGACGTGAAGGACTATAATGCGTTAAGAGCTCGCTCAAGTACTGCGGAGCTAAACCATTTAGTGCTTTGTAAGTAATCAGCAATATTTAAAAATGTAAACAATGTTTAATAGGGAGCCAATGCAGTGTTGACAGAACTGGGCTAATATGGTCATACTTCCTGGTTCTGGTAAGAACTCGAGCTGCTGCGTTTTGGACCAGCTGTAGATTGTTTATTAAGCGTGCAGGGCAACCACCCAGTAGAGCATTACAATAATCTAGCCTTGAGGTCATGAACGCATGAACTAATTGTTCCGCATTTGTCAATGAGAGCATATGGCGTAATTTAGATCTATTTTTAAGATGTAAAAATGAGGTTTTACAGATACTAGACACGTGACTTTCAAATGAAAGATTGGTATCATAGAGCACACCCAGGTTCCTAACCGACGACGAAGACTTGACAGAGCAGCCATCGAGTGTTAGACAGTATTCTAGGTTATTGCATGAGGAAGTTTTGTGTCCAATAATTAGAATCTCTGTTTTTTCATAATTTAGTAGAAGGAAATTACTAGTCATCCAATTTTTTTTGTATCAGCTATGCATTCCGTTAATTTTGTGAATTGATAGTTTTCTTTGGTTGTGAAGAAATATAGAGCTGAGTATCATCGGCATAACAGTGAATGGCTAATAATTCCATGCTTCCTAATGATATCTCCTAATGGTAGCATGTACAGAGTGAACAGCAGCGGTCCTAGTACTGAGCCTTGTGGTACGCCATACTGAACTTGTGATCGATGAGACATCTCTTCATTTACTGCTACAAACTGATAACGGTCAGATAAGTGTGATTTAAACCATGCTAGTGCAATTCCACTAATGCCAACATAATTTTCGAGTCTATTTAAAAGAATGTTGTGGTCAATAGTGTCAAATGCAGCACTAAGATCGAGTAACACTAATAGAGAGACACAACCACGATCAGATGATAAGAGCAAATTATTTGTGACTCTAACGAGAGCTGTCTCAGTACTATGGTACGGTCTAAATCCTGACTGGAAATCCTCGCAGATATCATTTCTTTCTAAAAAGGAACATAGTTGTGAGGATACTGCCTTTTCTAATATCTTTGACATAAAAGGCAGATTCGAGATCGGCCTGTAATTGACTAATTCTGTAGGATCAAGTTGCGTTTTTTTAACAAGCGGTTTAATCAGAGCCAGCTTAAAGGTTTTTGGTACGTATTCTAGAGACAAAGATGAATTGATAATAGTAAGAAGAGGATCTATGACCTCTGGAAGCATCTCTTTCAGTAGCTTAGTCGGTATAGGGTCTAACATAGTGCTGGGCGGTTTACCGGTTCATACCGAATACCGGTGTTTATTTTTGTTACGATATGAATTTTTAATATACCGCAAAACCGGTGTATGTCGCTTTAATCGGAACGCGGCGCTGCGCGACACAGTCTCACCCCTCATTGACAACACACGTCTGCGGCGCATTACAGCTGCGACAAGGTTTTATTCCGTCCTCCACGTGGTGCGTCAAAATAGACCAGGCGCCTATATTTAGCGAAGCGGCGCGGAGAGCCGCTTCTGGGAAGCTTCGATCTGAAACACAAGCATTGACTAGAATGGGCACGAGACGTGTGGGGGTGAGAGTCTTTTTTTCTTGCGGCGCGCGTGTTTTTATACTGTATTAACGTATCTGAAGTGAACTGACGGTCTTTAGAAAAGTTTCTTTGTTATTACGATTGAATCTTTCTTTATCTTTCCTGATAAAGCAGTGTTTATGAGCGTTGCTGCTTTGTGTACAGCCGTTACCGGGGAAACCACTGTTTCTGCCGCTCCTAAAGCGCGTCCTGCTGGCACCTCTTTGTAAACAGCCTTGCAAACCTGTATTATTAATATTAGTGTGGATTTTTTCTATAATATTCACTCATGACAATAAAATAGGGCATTATAAGTAAATCTACTGCACTATTTCCTCTCTCACTCAGTAGAAAATGTGGTAAACACCCATCATGCTTGAGAAAAAAAAACCACACAAAAAAAAACCGGTAAAAACCGTGAAACCGGTATAATTTAGAAAAAAACCGTGATGTTGATTTTTGGTCAAACCGCCCAGCACTAGTCTAACATCCATGTTGTCGTTTTAGATGATTTAAGGAGTTTAGCGAATTCTTCCTCTCCCAGAGCAATAAATGAATCGAATATTTCCTTAGGGACAATGCACTGCCTGATGCGATACTGTAGTAGACGGTTGCGTAGTTATAATTTTGTCCTCTAAGATTTGTTATCTTATATGTGAAGAAGATCATAAAGTCATTACTGCTGTGTTGCTTGGACATTTCTGGGCTTGAAGCTTTCTTTTTCATTAGTTTAGCCACTGTTTCAAATAAATAGCTACGGTTTGTTTATTTTCTTCTAATAGGGTTGAAAAATAAGCAGATCTAGCAGCTTTTAAGGCCTCTCTTGTATGCAATCAAACTCTCTTTCCATGAAATGCCAAATAAGTGCCTGAGTGTGCTCGTTGTACCACGGCGTTGGACTATTTTCTTTAATCTTCTTTAAGTGCAACGGAGCAACTGTGTCTAAAGTGCTGAAAAAGAGAGAGTTAAAAGTTGCTGTTGCAATATCGAGTTCTTCTAAGCTATCCGGGATGCTGAGATGATGAAACTGATTAGGAAGATTATTAATAAAGCAATCTTTAGTGGCAGAAGTGATAGGTCTCACATATTTGTAACACGGAGTCTGCTTTGCAGCCTTGGCTAAATGAAGTTTACACGAGACTAGATTATGATCTGAGATGTCATCGCTCTGCTGCAGAATTTCAACGGCATCAACATCTATTCCGTGTGATAATATTAGATCTAGAGTATGATTACGACGATGAGTAGGTCCTGACACGTGCTGTCTAACTCCAATGGAGTTCAGAATGTCTTTAAATGCCAATCCCAATGCATCTTTTTCAGTCTCTAAATCTATATTAAAATCACCAACAATTAGTACTTTATCTGCAGCCAATACGAACTCTGATAGAAAGTCAGCAAATTCTTTGATAAAATCTTTATGGTGCCCTGGTGGCCTGTACACAGTAGCCAGCACAAATCTCAAACGTGATTTGTCATTTACACTATATATTTTTACATTCAGCACCAATACTTCAAAAGAAGTATATTTAAGATTTCTTAGTGATTTTGAAAATATTACTATAGATTACAGCAACTCCTCCCCCTTTGCCTTTCAGACGAGGCTCATGTTTTTAACAGTAATCTTGCGGGGTGGACTCATTTAAAGTAATGTAATCGTTTGGTTTTAGCCAGGTTTCTGTCAAACACAGCACATCTAGATTCTAGTCAGTAATCATATCACTAACAATGAGTGCTTTTGAAGTATGGGATCGAATATTCAGCAACCCAAGCTTTATCATTTGCTCATCTGTATTATAGCTGTTTTTTATTTGTTGAACATCAATTAAAATTTTAACCTTAGATGGGTTTAAACGTTTTTTGGATTTCCAAATTCGGGGAACAGACACAGTCTCTATGTGATGATAGCTAGGTGAAAGAGGCTCTATGTGATGGGATTTATCTGACCTTGGTGACGCAAGGCCGCTAGCAGACGGTCGGTTTCGCCAGTCTGTCTGCTTCCTGACCTGAGCCCCAGATTGTCATGTACACGTACACAATTATGATTCAAAACAGGAAGATATATGCAAAGCTTTTCAGACGCACACCAACGCAGACAGGAGCAATCGAACTGATCACTGATCGCGGAACTGAAGACTCTATTTTTAAAAGTATAGCCTATAGACATTAAATCATTATGTAATAATGAAACAATGAATGATTTTAATTTATTTTAAATAATAGACTAATTCAAAGAACAACAACAAAAAAATGATATAG
Source organism: Scardinius erythrophthalmus (assembly GCF_964197995.2). Taxonomy (NCBI): domain Eukaryota; kingdom Metazoa; phylum Chordata; class Actinopteri; order Cypriniformes; family Leuciscidae; genus Scardinius; species Scardinius erythrophthalmus. The sequence goes on from NC_138244.1 coordinate 3,911,486, forward strand.
GCCTAAAGGCGCACACACATTCGTTTCGACTGTCTAAACACCAGATTAGCACACTCCACCCACTCGTTCACCGCTCCTGCACATCATCACCAACTCTCACTATAATGAGACACTTCCCTTCACTTCCTTGTCTGGTCTTGTCCTAACGTGATCTCACAGACTCTACTCTTCCACTTACCTGTTGTTACCTACCTCGAAGATTCCTCTTCAGTGCTTCATCTCCGATCACCCACTTCCTGTCTTCCGTCTTTCTCCAGCCATCCGCTTCCTGTCTTCCGTCATCGGTCTTCTTTCTCCAGCCATCCGCTTCCTGTCTTCCGTCATCGGTCTTCTTTCTCCAGCCATCCGCTTCCTGTCTTCCGTCATCGGTCTTCTTTCTCCAGCCATCCGCTTCCTGTCTTCCGTCATCGGTCTTCTTTCTCCAGCCATCCGTCATCGGTCTTCTTTCTCCAGCCATCCGTCATCGGTCTTCTTTCTCCAGCCAACTGCCCGCTGTATCCACAGTCATCATCTACAAACAAGAGATCAAGATGATCATATCCAGCTAAGTTCCTTCTCCAGTTCATATTCTTCAATATAGACTCACCGCTCATCTCTGCTGTTCCACTCCGTGCCTCTGTTCAATAAAACCCTGTTTTTGAACTACTCCACCTGTCACGGTATAGAGAGAAGCAGACAGGTATTAAGTGAGGATGGTTTTTTTGTCCAATAATTAGAATCTGTTTTTTCAGACTTAAGTAGTAGGAAATTACTAGTCAACCAGTTTTTTTATATCAGCTATGCATTCAAAAGATGTTGGTATGTATCGTAATGACAAGCTACTGCAGGATTGCTCCTGGACTGAACTACAGGTGAGTTTATAGAGCGTTGTTAACCAGTGTTCGGAGTGGAGTTGATGTTGCTGGCTGGGGTTCTTCTTCTTCTGTGGTTTCCCAGCCGTCATCTTCAACACCACTGGACGACTGCTGACTTTGGCCACAGAACTTCACCACCTTTGTAGGGAAAAAAGCTTATTACACGCTTTAAAGTCGCTATTAATAGGACAGATTATTTTTCTGTACATCTGAGTGAAGCAGATTATCTGGGAAAAAGTAGGATGGAGACTTGTTTATATCAGCTAATTGTTGGTTGGTTGACTGTTGAGATGTGGGCGTGGCTCTGATGAGGAGGTGGGACTAAATGCAGACTTTCAGTAGAAAGGGGCGGAGTTTAAATGATCCAGCATATGTCATTTCACTGGAAGATTGAGTTTTTATAGATGTTTTAATTAGTGCTGGGCAACGATTAATCGCATCCAAAATAATAGTTTGTTTACATAATATGTGTGTGTACTGTGTATAATTATTTTGTATATATAAATACACACACATACAAGTGTGTGTGTGTATAAGAAATATTTGGATGTGTATATATTTTATACATTTATATTATATAACAAATTTTTCTTAAATATATTCATGCATATGGGTGTATTCATATATATATTAGAGGTGGGCAGATTAATTTTTTTAATCTAGATTAATCTAGATTAAAATGGCTCATTTGAATTCTGCCGAAGGCATTCAGAATATGTGTGCTACCCAAATAATGACTATAAAAGTAAGTCTTTGAGAACAGGTTTCTCAAGCCAGGTGGCGCATTAGACCAGGGGCTCATCTCCTGTTTCCAAAATGCATCACAAACTGCTTGAGAAAGCTGTTCTACTCATAGACTGTAAAAGGTTACTACTGTACTGTTACCGTCCATAGGCAACATAGGCCTATGTTATTATCAACTACTATAGGCTATCAATTAGGGATGGGCGATATGGCCTAAAATCCATATTGTGATATACATTGCAGCCTCTTGCGATAACGATAATATAATAAAACCATTTCAGAACAGGCTACATAGACCCTGCTAAACAACTGCTAAATGTTTTTTTTTTTTTTTTTAAAGGGTGCATGTAGTTTTGAGAACATATATTGTGCAAAATTGTAAGTATACAACATAATTTTGCAGATAAATAAAATTTAAGTACACTAGCTGCAGAGACTTAAGTAGGTCTAATGTTTATTATGGCTTGGAGCTTATGAAACCCCAAATTTAAAATTAGAATATTCTAACTGATGTATTTTCAGTTATAAAGAAACACAACAACGATTCTTTAAATCGGGCGCAGACAGAGATATTGTTCTACACCACTCAGATATATTGGGAATAATACGCGCGCGCTGGTATTCAGTGATATGTTTCGTTTTGAATTTGAGGTGGTAGAACGGATTAGTCGTGTGTTAACTAAACTTACCGAACTGTTACACCACACAGTCTACGTCGGACGGCTTAAATCCGAACCAAGTCCAAATAATGGATGTTGCACCAGCACCGATCTTTTACACCAGCTTTAACTTTCAGCCGTGTTTACTTAAGATGACGACGAATATGATGCGTTGCAGCCGGGTGTACCTCGCGGCCGCGGGTAGATTGCGTCATCTTGAGCCAGCTCCCAACCCAACTTGGAGAATAGATTAACGGCGATATGTTTTTTATCGCGCGATAAGAGATAACGGCCCACCACTAATATATATATATATATATATATATATATATATATATATATATACACACAAAATAATTATACACAGTACACACACAGTACACATTAATATTTTATGTAAACACAAAGCACTAGTTTTAATAAAAAATTATGAAAAGAAACATGCATGGATGAATCACAATAGCATGTATGTACAAAATAGTGTGAATTTTTATTTCATGCCCACTTTAAAAGTGTTTACTTTGCCACAGTTTACTTTTTACATGTCATTTCTAACCCAAATGTCATGCTTTATTTCTGAGGCATTAACAAGAGCAGCATGAGCAAAAATGTGTGCTATTGTGTTTCACAGAAGAGTTGGAAGATGGAGGAGAGTAAATGAAGAGGAAATTAGCTCTGCCTTTTAAAATGTGAATTCGGATCAAACCTCACTCCTCGTGGAAAGCGCTCGATGTTGTCTTCCCAGAGTTCTGGCACATCCTCTCGTTATCATGAGCCAGCTGTTGAATCTGCTCCTTCTTTATCAGTGTGTTCTCACTGTAAAACCAGATATATAACGTTATCATAACATAACATTTTCATTACTTCAAAATAAATGTTAAATGAAATAAAATATACTTTAACTTTAAAATGTTGTTTAGATTTATATATATATATATATATATATATATATATATACAGGGCTTGACATTAACACCCGCCAACCCGCCAAATGCGGGTGGATTTTGCTCGTGGCGGGTAACACAGTCACTCCAACTAGCCACTTTGGCGGGTTGAATAATTGTAGTCTTTTCAAAAGGCATCTGAAATAAGTGTGACACTACGACACTACAACTCCAATAGGGCTGTCAACGAATATTCTAAATTCGAATATATATTCAAATAGTTTTAAAAAACAGAATTTTGAAGGTGAAAATTAATATTCGAATGTGGAAAAACGCCCGCGGTAGCAGAGGCGCGGCTGTCTGCTTTGCGAGTGGGCGCGCTACCTGAGGGGTTATTTTATTTAACGTTAAACAGAAACATTACTGAAGTGTAGGCTACTGTAGCCTACTGACTGAATAGATATTGCATGAATAAGGTAGGTTAGATACAGCAGTTTCATGCACTGCAGGCTTCCACTGGTTTGATTATTTACCGTTTCATGTCAAGGAAAAGCTCCATGTTTACCACAGCACAGCTCGCTCGGAGCGTTCAATGTCGGTTCTATATACTGTAAAACTTCAATCAATGTTAATAATATTTGTTTCAATCACTGAATGAAGCCTGCTATATAAGAGTCGCGACCTTAAATGGCTTGCATAAAACTCTTGATCAGCACTCAACATTCGCTTATTGTTGTTGTTCATTTTTAAACTGTTATGCACAGAGCGCGTGTCGCCTCATTCGCGCCGCAAGACCTCCAGACGCGCGTAAACGCGTCTTTACACTCGCGCCAGATGCTCTATTCGCGTTTGGTGTTGAGTGTAAGGGCTAGAGAGAGAAAGAGTGCCTTCGAGTGAGCGAGCGAGAGTGAGTGAGGTCTGCGGTCTTGGCCATTAGTTGATTTCCTTGTTTTCGTGTAGGTAATGTGTTGTCAAATATGTTTAAACTTAAATAAACTACCTATACAAGTAGTTATGTCTCTTTGTATTAATTTGTCCTGTTATTGACGTAATGCGCGTCATTGACAAAATGCGCAACCAGATGTTCGAATAGTTCGAATATAGGCTATGTGTTTTTTTTTTTAGAGGGAATATTCAAAGGTCATTTTTGAGCAATTTTGACAGCCCTAATGAGTATTGTCCCTAGTGACAGACAACAAAGAACCTGCTTGAGTTATGTCGTATGCCGGTGGAGCAATGTAGCGACATAATACATAATACATGGTTTTATTTTAAAAAAGGAGCTTTACACACAACCTTATCAGAGCTAATGATAATGACCTGTATTGTTATATATTTATGTAGTCTTGATTTGGGTGTGTACAGTGGTTTTACATTTAAAAGGGTTGTAAATCTAGTTCAAGTACATTTTAGCACGCCATAGTCAACTTTTATCAGGTAATTTATCAGTAAAAATGCTGTGTGGCTAGTAACTTTGGAAAACCACTAGCCACATTGGCTAGTGAGCAAAAAAGTTAATGTCAAGCCCTGTATATATATATTAATCAATCAGAGACCTTGACTTTCTTCTTGTGTTGAGTGTGTGCAGGTGTTTGGATGCCCTTGGTGTCAACTACAGATTTGACCTTATTCAACTGAGACAGACAGAGAGAGAGAGAAAAAAAAAATCAACATATAGATATGGTACACACATATATATATATATACACACAGACACACTCTTCTACTTCTACGACACACCCCGTCAGACCTTTTCTAGGTGGATCTCGTAGTCCATTTGGTCCCATTTCTGCTGGAGTAACCGACTCGCTGCAGGTTTCAGAGGCCGGAAGGACCTGAGTGCTTTGGAGGACAAAACCTGCAGAAATTAAAAATAGATAAATAAATAAATGAATAAATGAATAAATTCCGACATTCTTCAAAATATCTTCTTTTGTGTTCAGCAGAAGAGAGAAACTCATACAGATTTGGAACAACATGAGGGCAAGTAAATGATGACAGGAAAATACATTTTTGTTTAAATATTAATTAATCAGATACCTCGACTTTCTTCTTGTGTTGAGTGTGTGCCGGTGTTTGGATGCCCTTGGTGTCAACTACACATTTGACCTTATTCAACTGAGACAGACAGAGAGAGAGAGAAAAAAAAATCAACATATAGATATGGTACACATATGTATATATATATATATACACAGACACACTCTTCTACTTCTACGACACCCCGTCAGACCTTTTCTAGGTGGATCTCGTAGTGCCTCTGGTCAATACTCTGCTGGACTATCCGGCTAGCCACAGGTTCCAGAGGCCAGAAGGACCTGAGCGCTTTGGAGGACAAAACCTGCAGAAATTAAAAATAAATAAAATTAATTAATAAATAGATAAAAAAATGTGATAATAGGTATGGAATGCCAAACCTGATTTAATAATAGAGAGTGGCAGTACTGAAGCTTTAAGGCCACAGTGACACCTTGTGGTGTGACCAAACAATACGCAAGAGGTTTATGGATGTGACTTTACAGGTCATGCAGAGAATAAATGACTTGGAGAAAATCTTACATCACAGTTTAAGGCTTTAATATCACCCTAACTATGTATTTACCGTATATAGGTTTACCATACATAGGCCTTTTTATTCTGGACATGGCTGTAAAACATCAGGTCTGGATTTCTAAAATGACATGCAAGTTAAGTAATCATGTTTATTCTGTTGCCTGATCTGTGATCAGTGATTTCTGATTTACAATTATTCAAGTTCAGACAGATTATCTTTCTCTCAAAATTGTTTAATACTATTTATGCATCAGTAAATCAAGCCACCGACTAAATGATCAACTTCACATAATCTCTCTTAGTAGGATGAAAATAATCTTATGCGCATGTTATGCGCATGCTCAGCCGCATCTAACTTCCACTGTAAACACATGTATGATGCGAAAACAAAACCAACGAGCGAAATACCGGAGTGAACATGGCTGTGAACGACTTTTGAAGATTATGTGAAGTAAATCTACGCATCCACCACGGTACAATCAGCGTCTACGTCACGGCTCTCAGCCCGCCCTCTGTTCGTTGATTGGCCGGCTGTTTTCAGGCCGGAGGACAACGGAAAGCTATGACGCTATCTCAGACTGAGTACAGAAGCGAAATGAAAGCGGAAGTACGAAGTCTGACGTAGTCAGGCTAAGGTTTGGGTATCGTTTTTTTTTTTTTTATACCGGTGCCAAATCGATACTTTTAAACGGTTCCGGTGCCTATACGATGCCTGAATCGATACTTAAAAAATGTATTGAAAAATAATAAAATAGAAAATTCTTAAAATCGAACAATATTTTCAAATTTAAGTACACTTAAATATATTTAAATAAGTAGCCTAAATAGAAAACACAACAAATTCACAATAAAACCTAAGACACCTAACCCAACTACAATAATTTAACACTAAATAACAGTTACAGTACTAATAACATCTAAGTAGTCTGTATTCTTGGTTTGCTACAAACTAGCTTTACATTTCAGCATTTCTTTTCCAAAAAAAAAAATTATTTTTGCCTTCTCTGGCAAAATACGACACCTCTCCTGACTTATTGCATGTCCTGCACGAGAGCGATATTTTAGAACGCATCGCCTTAAATGGTGTGACGCGAAACCCCACGTGGAAGAAGAACGCCGTCATGTTTACAACTGTGACAAGGAGCGCTCATCAGGATTAGATGTACGCCGGTCTGTTGTAGGGAGTCGGGACATCGACTTTTCACACTAAACATGACGCGCGGTACAAAACGAACTTTGATTGCCTGCTTGTGTATCTATTTTACAAACTATAAATGTGTGTATTTAAATGTCTGAAACCTAAAATAAACTTTGTGGTTTAAAACACTGATTAGTTGTGATATATGACAGCGCTGAGCGCGTCTGTCTCTGGCTTAGCGCCAGCCAACGCGCGAACGCAGATTTGAATTTATTAGTGGATGATCACGCGATCTGAATGTTTTAATCACAGCGGTGTGAACGATCGTTTGCATCGACTGGTTAACTAGCGATTACATACTGATTATGCTTCTTTTGTCCGTTTCGGAGAACCAGATGGCAAATATTTCAACCGACAGCTGACGAGCTGAGGCATTTAAGTGGCACCGAAATCTGCGTTTTGATTCGGTCCATAAAAGTACCGGGTTTCGGTACCCAACCCTAATGATGAGAGCACGTCATTCACGTGATCAACAGACTGTCTGTCATCTGCTCAATGCTCATCACTGCAACCTTTCATGTGATGGGAATTAGAGCTGCATGACTAATCGTTAAAAGATCGCGATCTCGATTCAACCCCCCACGCGATCTTAATTCTGCGTTTCTACCATTCTGCCAATTATATTCAACGAGATAACGAGCTAGCAGTGGAACGGATCACACTAGATTCAGTTCTGCAGTTCGGTACGCATGTGATTAGCGGATTAACTGCTAAACGTAACCATCATAGCGTGAAAGTTTATAATTTGGACGTGTATTGTCTTGCCAATTTACACATTCAAACAATTTAAATTGCAGAAAAAGAGCCAAAAACCGAGGTTCGGGAGTGCAGAGAGAGAGAGAGGCGTGTCAGACAGCTCTCGAATACAGAATAGATTCCTCTTTCGCGTTTCCTTGCCCTTCGAACAGACACATAAACACAATATTGTCAAAATACCTGTCTAAATGACCGTCTCGACAATACCTCAGTTTCGATACTAGGGGTGTAAGAAAAAATCGATACACTTGAGTATCGCGATATTTTATTTTGCAATACTGTATAGATTTTCAAAAACGCAATATCGATTTTTTTTTTTTTTTTTTTTTTACGTCCAAAAATATTCATGTTAAGACCGTAAGACAGTGGTTCACGTTTATGTTGTTTAAATCCCTACCACTAGATAGCTATGCTGACACGCACCATAGTGTCCTCGCCAGGCTCGCCTATAACGGTGCGTGTCCACTGGACTTTTTAGGATTGACAGCGGACCGGAGAAAGCGTTGAGAGCGACCGAGAGCGTCAAAAAGTTGGGCAGTTCCTTTATACAAATATCAAGCGAAAAACGCAGTCGGCAGCCAATTGCTGTGAGGTTCGGGATGTGATGTCTACCTTGAGAGTTTAAACATATGCAAATTGTGCCGGAGTTTATGCTGGATTTAGTGCGGAAATCATTTTGTTTACAAATTAGACGTTGTGCAGTTGTTATATAGCCTATATGTTAAATATTTCATTTTGGATGTGTTTATTGTGATTATATTGGCTGGTTTTATAAAAGTTTATACAACTGAAAGGATATCTTTGCTTGGTGCATTTGGAAACAAAGCTTCTAAATGTAATCGCGTGCATCGCTCACATCAAACGCAAAGAGAGCATCTGGCGCGAGTGATTGCAATGTTAAGTCAATGCAAAGACGCGTTTACGCGCGTCTGGAGGTCCTGCGGCACGAGGCGTTTAGCGCGGCGCGGTTCGCCTCATTCGCGCGTCCAGTTCTTTTAAAATCTTTTATCACATAAAACTTGATTTCAATATGACACATTTATTTTGTTCACTTTCATCCACTTTCATTCATTTTCGTCCAGTTCACGTTGTTGTTTTGTATTGTGACAGGGGATATGTACCTATTTTCATTGATTTTGGCCTACTTGAGCATATAAACATTTGCACACTAAGAACCTGTAAACCACAAGCCCAAACTGGCAGTTTGATTTTCTGTGTACTGAATTGTTTACCTAAAGTAAACTTCTTTGACTTTTATGCACATCATGTCTTTTTTTTATATTTTTAATATATTTTACTTTAAAAAAATCCCAATATATCGCCTTATGCACAGTATCGAAATATATTGCAATATATTGAATCGTAACCCATGTATCGTGATACGTATCGTATCGCCAGATTCTTGCCAATACACAGCCCTATTCGATACCGATGCCTAACGATACTTTTTTCGATACCATACGTTTTAAAATTCATTTCAACATCAACAAAATACATTAAACACAAAGCTTTTATTTTCCACCTTAATTGTGAATCAAAACAGTTATCAAAATAAAAAAATTCTAGTAAAACTGCTCACTCAGTAACATTAATAAAACGACTGCCTGTCAGTCAGTCATCAGGGCAGAGAAACCACCGCTGCGGCTGCTTGTCTAGTAAGAGGACGTGTAACGTCAACAGCACCACGACCGCTTTCTGCTCGCTATTAATATCATATCGCAGCAAACGCTGTCTGCGTGAAGTTTTAAAAAACTGTTACCACACTTGAGATCAAACCTGTTTGTTGGTCTCTCCTCGTGGATAGTGTGCAATGTCGTCTTCCCTGTCGAGTTCCCTCCAGTAGTCAGATTTCTGCTCCAGGATTTTCTGGCAGATCCTCTCGTTATCACGAGGAAGTTGAAGAAACTCCTCTCTCTTTTTCAGTGTGTTCATACTGTAAAACCAGATATATAACATTATCATAACATAACATAAATAATATGCCGCTAGAATGGCAAAAGCCGATGTGTGCCTCTTTTACCGATATATTTAACAATATCTTTTGCATTTCTGATCCAAACAACGTCAAACTTGACACTCTCACACTGCAAAGATATGCATTTTGAGACAAGTGAATGTAGGATAAAGTAGGCTAGCCTTTCGTGTGCATGCAGAGATAGCTAATCCAGCTAGTGATGTGAGCCGACCAGGAGAGATGTCTGTCACAGGTGGGCTAGTTGAAACTTTGAGAATTCAATATTCAAATTCTGGCGTAGCAAAGTTAATAATTATAGATCACTGTCACAAGTCACTGAATGCGGAGGTTTCTGTTGGGTTAACTTATCGTGTTAACTTCGTGCTAAGATTCATGGTGGGGTGCATTAAGGCCCTCTGGCTTGCAGCGTAGAATTTATCATATAATGGTGATTGAAAATGTAGCAGGACTTAATAACATTAATAACATTTTCATTACATCAAAAAAATAAATAAAATGCCAAATGAAATAAAATAAAATATTAAAAAACTTTTATTTTGGCTATTTCTAAATAATTTGTAAATGTTGTATACATAAGTATATATATATATATATATACTTACAATTCTGACTTTTTTTCTCGGAATTGCATGATATAAAGTCAGAATTGTGAGATAAAAAGTTGCAATTATCTTTTAAATTGTTTTATTCTGTGGCGGAAAACAAGCTTCCATTATTTGTATATAAACGCTAAATGAAATAAAACAAAACATAAATAACTTAAACCTTTTATTTTAGATAGTTTCTGAACATTTCTCCTTTTAATTTTGCTTACATTGATGTAAACCAATGAAATTCTGCTGTCAGGCTAGAAGATGACGATGTCACTTCATAATGAAACACACGGGTCTATAGACTGAACACGCCTCAAATAAACGCCTCACTGAGTTATTGCTATGTTAACCAGCTAAACACACACACACACACACAC
>NC_138244.1:3924578-3977078 GCF_964197995.2 Scardinius erythrophthalmus
AATTTTAAGATGCTGTTCTTTAACTAAGAATCCTGAAAAAAGTATTAAATGTTATGAGTATATTATAATAATTTGAATAATAATCAAACATAATTATTTATATTTGGAAGAATTATTTATATTATTTTCTTTATTTCTAGATACTTGTATTTTAATTAAGAAGCAGAATAATGTTAGGATTAGCAATAAAAATAATGAATGAATTGGCATAAGTTACTGTACGATGAATAGATAGACATACATAAATGCTTGGAAGTGACATTTATTATAAAAACAAACTCAGTTATTGAAATATTTGATTTTGGCAGATCAGCTCCTTCCATGTTGGAATACATCATCAGTGAAGCCTCTCCCACTGAGAGAACAAAGAAAGGTTGGTGTTTATTCTTCATTCATTCATGAAGCATTCAAGAAACAGTCAAGCACTTCATTAGATTTAGATAAACAGTGAAACAATGAAATGCAGGGCTCCAGACTGCGACCAATTGGTTGCATTTTGCGACCATTTTTCCTGCCGGCGCGACCAAAATATTTGAAGAAATCCATTGAATTCGCCCCAGAATTGATAGCATCATCTCTGCGAGATCCAGTGAGAAACATTACGATTCGGCGCAGAGTTGTTATAAACCATATCAGATCAAACAGCGCTGACGTGGAAACCAGGAGAGACACTTATAGAAGGCTTTCAGTCCACAAATCAGCAACATTCACCATGGATTTAATGTAGTAACTGTAACCATAATGTGACAGAAAAAGTCGAACGCGTACAAGTACTACACATCTTTTTACAGCATCACTATAATGTGATGACCAACACATTTTGGTTCATCCTTCAAAGATTGTCCTAAAACAAAACAAAATAAGATGTTGGAAAACTCTTATTTAAACACTTATTTAAAAATAATAAAATAAATAAATTACCATTGTAAACAGTAGGATGCTCATTGGCTATTTTCACTCCCTAATAAAAAAACATTTCACTCGTTTTGCTTTTTAATTAATATTAAGACATTATGAATGATAATAATTAGTGGTGGGCCGTTATCGCGTTAACGCGAGACTCTTATCGCGCGATAAAAAAAATATCGCCGTTAATCTATTGCCCAAATTGGGTTGGGAAATGATGACGCAATCTACCCGCGGCCGCGAGGTAAACCCGGCTGCAACGCATATTCGTCGTCATCTTAAGTAAACACGGCTGAAAGTGAAAGCTGCAACATCCATTATTTGGACTTGGTTCGGATTTAAGCCGTCCGACAAACAGCAGCAAACTATAGACAGAGTGTGTGGGGTAACGGTTCGGTAAGTTAACACACGACTAATCCGTTCTACCACCTCAAATTCAAAACGAAACATGACATCACTGAATACCAGCGCGCGCGTATTATTCTCAATCCAATATATCTTAGTGGTGTAACGTTAACACATAATCTCTGTCTACGCCCGATTTTAAGAATCGTTGTTGTGTTTCTTTTTAACTGAAAATACATCAGTTAGACAATATTATAACTTTAAATTTGGGGTTTCATAAGCTCAAAGCTATAATAAACATTAGACCTACTTAAGTCTCTGCAGCTAGTGTACTTAAATTTTATTTATCTGCAAAATTATGTTGTATACTCACAGTTTTGCACAATATATGTTCTCAAAACTACATATACCCTTTAAAAAAATACATTTAGCAGTTGTTTAGCAGGGTCTGTGTAACCTGTTCTGAAATGGTTTTATTATAATATACTGTATATCGTTATCGCAAGAGGCTGCAATGTATATCACAATATAGATTTTAGGCCATATCGCCCATCCCTAATTGATAGCCTATAGTAGTTGATAATAACATAGGCCTATGTTGCCTATGGACGGTAACAGTACAGTAGTAACCTTTTACAGTCTATGAGTAGAACAGCTTTCTCAAGCAGTTTGTGATGCATTTTGGAAACAGGAGATGAGCCCCTGGTCTAATGCGCCACCTGGCTTGAGAAACCTGTTCTCAAAGACTTACTTTTATAGTCATTATTTGGGTGGCACACATATTCTGAATGCCTTCGGCAGAATTCAAATGAGCCATTTTAATCTAGATTAATCTAGATTAATTTCAAAATTAATCTAGATTAATCTAGATTAAAAAAAATAATCTATGCCCACCTCTAATAATAATTAAAGTTAATTTCATCTACACACTAAATTAAGCTTAGTGCTTTATTGTCAGCCCCAGTCCTACCAGATATGTTTTGTTTGTTTCTGCAGAACTCAGTGTCTGCGGTGCCGCTGCCCTCAGATGTTAGTCTGGAGCCTGTGAACTTAAAAAAAAAAAAGAAAAGTAATATCTGTATATTAAGTCTATTTATTATTAAATAATTTGTCAGTATACAGTTATTTTGGGGGAAATTTGAATAATTGCATTGCAAGCTGATTTAAGGTGTGCCCCTAAATTTTCTGCTTGCGCTCCTAGAATGTTCAGTCAGAGGCTCCAGCGCTCCTAGTGAAAAAAGTTAGTCTGGAGCCCTGAAATGGTACAGAATGTTCTGGGTTTTATTTTCAAAAAATGGTCAGTAAAGGGAGGTTTGAGACATTTTTATATTGATTGTCAACATCAGATCAAGCTAAATACTATTTTATTTTACATTTATTTTATATCTGGTTCCCAATTTGCAACAATGTTACCAGAATTTTAGTCATTTTCAACCTAGTGTACAATTATTAATATTATAATTTTTTTTTAAGAATAAACAGTAAACACCAAGTTACTGATAAAGCTGTATGTCAAATTTCATATAAGTTATTCATAGTCATAGATATTCTTCTTACAGTAACTTTGGTAACAGGGTTGATGAATGCAGTCAATGCTCCAGTTTGTGTAAAAACTGAGTCTATGGATTGAGATTATTTACTTGTCCACCCATCATGCTGTTGAAAAAGCCCAGATGATGTCACAATTTTAATGTTGCGTTCACACCGAACAGGAATTGAGCGTCAAATTCGCTTCTATCGCGTCTAGTTGGACGCTTGAAAATTTTGAATCCACTCACGCGTCCAAAGCGAATTGGACGAGCGTTTGAAGCGAATAGATGAGTGTTCGAGGCAAAATCCGCTTCTTGTGGGAGGGGCCAGTGCTAGGCGGTGGTCTGTTTGCAAGATGGCTGATGTTGATCGAGCATTCATCGAGAGAGTCACCGCTCGTATTTGCTCTGGAGAGCAGAAGAGCGCCGTAGGGGTAATCGTCGCCGTACTTGGGTCCACCAGACCCTCCGGAGGCGAACCCAGTTTGGCGAGTTTCACCACTCGCTCCAGGAGCTGCGCCTGGATGACGGCCGCTTTCAGCGGTACTTCCGCCTGTCCCGCGATCAGTTTGATGACCTGTTGTCCCGCATCGGAACGAGGATCACCTTCCAGGACACTGGTCACTTCACCACGTGACAGCAGCAAACAGGCTCCTGATTGGTTAACGTGGCTTGAAGAGACACCAAAGTTCAGATTTTTCAACTCGGGCGTCAGACGCGAATTCGCTAAAATAAATTCGTGAAATAAAATCACTTGCGCCAGACGCTCAATTCGCCCTTTTCATGCAAAATGGACGTGTGAATGAGGTGAAATCGCGTCCATCGCGCCGCACTAAATGCGTCTATCGCGCCGCAGGACCTCCAGACGCGCGTCAATGTGTCTTTACATTGACTTTACATGGAAATCACTCGCTCCAGACGCTCAATTCGCATTTGGTGTGAACGCAGCATAAGAAATGCTCTGTTTCTGAAAGGAGGAAAATCATGTCAGAAGTAACGGGGTTGAGTAAAACATATAGGACCCAGTTAGAGCTAATAAAATGTGTTAATTTAAAATAGTTAAAGCCACGGCCACTCTACACTTTGAGCATGTGAAGTTTCTACAGACACTGCAGTGGTCGTGATATGACGTCACACTCTGCGCAGAGCTGGGAAGAGTATCCAAAAACTGTACTCAAGTAAAAGTACAAGTACTTATAGAAATATTTACTCAAAGTAAAAATAAAAGTAAAAATCTTAATAGTTAGTTGAGTAAGAGTAAAAAGGATACTATGAAAAAACTACTCAAGTAGCTAGTTACTAGTTACTTCGGATCATATATAGGCCTATGTATGTTCCTATACATACAACTACTGTATGTTCCAGTAGTTGTGTTCACTACTGAACATCTGAACACAAACAACGATTAAATGCACATCGACGGATCTTCTTCCGTCTGTTCTCCAAAACATGCAATCAAATGTATATTTCTGCAAGCATGTTTAAACTGGTAACTGTGTCTAAGGCCCTGTGTTCACCAAAGCGTTGTTTTATGCAGCTGGCGTAATTTTCCAATTGTTTTCCCGAGTTTTTTTAAAACGCCATGAGCGTAACGAGGTGCTGAATGTTTTTTTTACATGCTGAAGTGCTGAGAGCGTTTTTTACAGGTCGCCGAGAGTTGAAGAGTGTTCAACACTGGGTAAAATGCAGCGCTCATCACTGTCACTTTTTACCCAGCCTTCCAATCACAGTGGAGGAGGGGCGGGACTAATACCACACCGACCAATCGCCACATTCTGCTTGTAGCATAAACCAATGACAACAACAAGCATAATAACGGAGCAAAATAATTTCAAACTGTCACAGGCTGGGTTGGTGAAAGTAGCGAGGACTCAAGTGCAGAAACAAATAGGTATTTATTAACAAAAGAAATAAAACAAAACTACAAACAAAAACTACCCCGTGGGGGAAAACAAGCGAGATCTCAGGTGGGAACAGGAAACACGAGGGAAACATAGACAACAAACCAGCACAGGGCCGCAAACACAGGGAGACTAAATAGGGAAGCAAACAAAAGAGGGTAACGAGGAGCAGGTGGGGCAAATTAATCAATAATCAGGTAACAAGATGGGAGGGGCTAGACAATTGACAGGAGAGCACATGGCACAAGGAAATACATGACAAGCCATGTGCTCACAACAAACCAGACTATACACAAACACATGACAAACCGGGAATGCCAGAGCTCTGTCACCAACCCAAGATGTAACCCAAACAGAAGTGACAGAAGTCTGACACAAACTAGAGCCAGAGCAAATACTTTATAATCTATCGACATTTTTATATTGAAACAACACAGAAACAAAATATGTGTGAAATGAGATACTAGTAACACTTTTGCGGATATTCCGTATCATAACAAGCAAAGCGTCTCAACTCCATAGCTAGGCGTTTTCAGCTGGCTAAAAGCGGTTTGGTGGACACACGGCCTAAGGCAGGCAAAGGCGTTTCGCATTACACTGCGCAATACACACACATTACAATGGTAGCTTATTTAATGTATAAATTAAGGGTATATGCAAGGCCGTAACCAGGGTTTGAAAATTAGTGAGGTCCGGGGTGAGGTGCAGGGCCGGATTAAGAATTCGGAGGCCCCTGGGCACAATGTGTTGTAGGCCCCCCTTAGGCAGGCCAAATGTATAGTTTGTCCAAGGATATTTGAATTTTGCATTAACAGTTTTAGTTTACTGACTTAAAAGGAACTTTGTTGTACTATGCTGGAGTAAATTTTATAAATGATCGTTCTTTCCCATAGGATTTAGTAAAACTATGATGGGTGGACCTCTGTCCCTCTAGGGGGGTTCGGGGGCATGCTCCCCCGTAAGAAAATTTTGTACATTTTAAGGTTAAATGCATCAATCTGGTGCTCTTTGAGAGCTCAAAATTAAGAGCTTCAACGGGCTTCAACCCATGAACTGTGCAAAAAGAAAAAACATTGACTTGTACCTGGACATTAAAGGGGGCTCAAACTTATTTTTTAGTTATGATATAGAGTTTGTCTACATTACATTATCACTGGTGTTTTAGTATGCCAAACAATTAGTGATATATAGCCTATATATATATATATATATATATATATATATATATATATATATATATATATATATATATATATACATATATATATATATATATATATATATATATATATATATATATATATATATATATATATACTGTATATAAGAATATGACACATACTGATGATGAATAAAGTATAAGGCTATTAAATAGCAGTTCCAAAATAGTTTTTGTAAATACAAATAAGTTGGTATGTCAGACCACAATCATTTAGAAATATAGTGCAAAAACACAGTGAAAATAAGTGGCATTTTTGGGTTAAGGAAACAAAAGTAACCATGGTAAATACACAATACTAACATGAGCTGTTAATGAACATGACCACTGATCCTGATGAATAGAATGAAAATTGAATGAACATAAACCTGCATGTAAATCATTCCAAACATGAAGTAAGTTGCGGAATTTATTGGCACTTTTTGGTAATTTCATGACTTACAAATTGACATCAACTACGATGTTGTTGCATCATGCTTGTAGTTTCTTTTGCGCTTTATTTATAATAAAGTGACATAAAGCGCTCTGCCGCATTTGCGCGTGTAATTGAAGAGGACGCGCAACGAGACTGACGGGACAGGAAAGTACGTTTTTTTTAGGTGAGAGACTTTTTATTTCGTAACAAGTTACAAATAACGTTAGAATAATGATACAGATTTGTATTATGCTATTGTTTTTGATAGTGTTGTAGCCTACATTTCTTACAGATAATCATGATCATTGCGTTTGTCTTACCGAATTTGGTATCTTCCTGTCAGCAATTACAGTTTGTCTAAGCTTCTTCTTTTTATTAATGCCACGAAAAACATTAAAAAAACAAAAAAATAATAATAATGAGAAAAAAGTTCAAAGCTTGTGTTTTGGAAAAGAAAATTAATATATCACTAGCCCTAACATTCAACTTTCCACTTTATTAACGTCCTAAAGTGTCACAATAAATGGAAAAAAGTCCAAAAAGTCCAAAAAGACGTATAATAGGTGGATCTGGCAACACAGAGGCTGCACCCGCGCCCTCACTCACAACCATAGACTGTAAGCTCACAACGCGCTCTCAAGCCCCGTTCACTGTTCCTTCTCTCAGCGACATGAATTGCAAACACACATATGACGCAGTTTAAACGGCTAATTAATCATTCAGAGAGCTTGAAATTTTATTTTTGAATATAAAAAAATGACCGAGGTCCGGACCTCGGTGACCTCATAGCTGGCTACGGCCATGGGTATATGTCCAAAAAATGGGCAATGTCATACTTTTTAAGCCTCTGTTATACTCCAGTTTGGACGCGTACACGACAGCTGCGCACAGCTCGGACGCGGACTACTTGTATTTATACTTTCTGCTGAGGTCCGCTCGGTGAACGCGTTCAAGGCATGGGCAGTAGATCGGTCTGGACAGTATAATCGATAATATTTTTTTTATTTATAGTTTATATTTGCATTTATGTCAAAACCCAGACACTTTAAAACATCAAAATGACATTTATTAATATATATTCGTGTCAAAATGACATATAAACATCTTTTCCTATTCTATTTTGCCTGGAAACGCTTCCAACAGGCTTGCGTGAAAAATAGGCATTGGTTCTATTTCTAGCATGCACGCGTTTTCCGTTTTTTTCAAATTCGGCGTCCATGTTATTTCCATCTCTTTCCTAATGAACGTGCGTCCTTTTGTCCGCGCGGTCACAAAAAATGGGTCCGCAACGAGCCTCCGCGTGCACCCCTGATGACGATTTTTACGTCACGCGGACCCTCGCGCCCTCGCGGTCGCGGAAAGTATAAGCTTAAGTAGTGCTATGGTGGCATAATAATCTGTTTGGTTGTAAAATGTATTACCTGAATGAAATGAAATCGAATGTATCGTCCTGTGGAATCATTCATTCACAGACAGCTTACGAAGATGTTCAACTAATAAAGATCTTCATCGCTGGCAAACAATGTGATGCTTTTGCAGATTTGCTTTCACTTGACTGTAGGTCCAGATCCAACGCTCTTGATGTTCTTAAAGCTTCCTGTCACGACTCTGAGTGTGAAACCGCTTCAGACAATTCAGTGTGTGAAGGAATTGCAAACTGAACAAATCATTCAAGCTGATTCGCGAACTGATTTAGACAGATCTGCCAACTTGTTTGATGAAGTCTTTGAACAGAGAATCGACTCAAAAGAGTGATTCGTTTGTGAATTGAGCATCGCTCATGCCCAGAAAAAAAGATACAGTGCGCTTGGAATAAACTACGCATTTAACAACATGTATTGCATTAAAATAAAGTAACGAGAGGAACGTCGCCCAACGTAACGAAGTAAAAGTACATTTTTTTCTTTAGAAATGTACTCGAGTTAAAGTAAAAGTACCCACATTTAAATCTACTCTACTTAATTTTTTCAGAAAAATACTCAAGGAAATTTTATGAAGTAAATGTACTTCGTTACTACCCACCACTGACTCTGCGGCAGCTTTTTTACAAACATACATTTAACATATACAAATAATAATAATTAAAATATAAAAAATGAACAATCCACTCCACTTGAATACTAAACGTGTGTGTTATTTCTCACAGGGTAATTCACTTGAGCTTGTGTTTCTGGTGTCCCACATTCACATGCGCATGAATGGAAGTCAGTGCAAGGAAAAGTCTAGTGTGAACGGCCATTAATAATTAAAATGTTTTTATATTAAATGTAAAATAAATATAAATCTCAAAGTTGGTGTCAAAATATGGCAGTATTGTATATTTAAATGTTAATATCAGGTAGATAATGTCATTGATCAAATATATTTAATAGGTCTTGCTAAAAAAAACATGGGATTCGTGCCATAATGTTTTAAAAATAATAATTGGAAGATAAATTTTCCTCATTCATCATAAGTTTCAAGGACAAATCCTTTCTTTTTATAAAAAGGCATCAGATTATCATAATATTTTATAACAGTTGTCTACTTTCTACTATTACATCAGGGCTCACTTTCATGTCCTTTCACTTTATATTTCTCTCTTTTAATTATTTTGATGTAAAATTTTCATTTTTTTCTTTCATGTTAGACCTGATGGAAGAGAGCGAGGAGAGAGAAGAACTGAGTGAAGTGGAGGAGGAACATCATGTCAAACGCTCAAAGACTAAAAATATATTTTTAAAGAAAAGAGCCAAGAAATCTTTCACCTGCACTCAGTGTGGAAACAGTTTCACAACCAAACAAATTCTTAAGGTTCACATGAGGATCCACACCGGAGAGAAGCCGTTCTCATGTGATCAGTGTGGAAACAGTTTCACAACCAAACAAAGTCTTAAGGTTCACATGAGGATCCACACCGGAGAGAAGCCGTTCTCATGTGATCAATGCAGCAAAACATTTCTCTGTGCATCAGCCCTGAAGAAACACCTGAGAGTTCACACGAAGGAGAAGCCGCATTCATGTTCTGTGTGTGGAAAGAGTTTTTCACAGCGGCAACATTTACTGGAACATGAGAAAATTCACACTGGTGTAAGAGAGTACATGTGCTTTGAGTGTGAGAAGACTTTCATTTCAGCGAACAAGTTAAAACGGCCCCAGAGAATTCACACTGGAGAAAAACCTTACAAGTGTCCACACTGTGACCAGAGATTTAGTCAGTCATCAACTCTGAAAACACATGAGAGGATCCACACTGGAGAAAAACCTTACAAGTGTTCACACTGTGACCAGAGATTCAGTCGATCAGAACTTCTGAAAAGACATGAGAGGATCCACACTGGAGAAAAACCTTACAAGTGTCCACACTGTGACCAGAGATTCAGTCAGTCATCAGATCTGAAAACACATGAGAGGATCCACACTGGAGAAAAACCTTACAAGTGTTCACACTGTGACCAGAGAGATTCAGTCAGTCATCAGATCTGAAAACACATGAGAGGATCCACACTGGAGAAAAACCTTACAAGTGTTCACACTGTGACCAGAGATTCAGTCGATCAGAACTTCTGAAAAGACATGAGAGGATCCACACTGGAGAAAAACCTTACAAGTGTCCACACTGTGACCAGAGATTCAGTCAGTCATCAGATCTGAAAACACATGAGAGGATCCACACTGGAGAAAAACCTTACAAGTGTTCACACTGTGACCAGAGAGATTCAGTCAGTCATCAGATCTGAAAACACATGAGAGGATCCACACTGGAGAAAAACCTTACAAGTGTCCACACTGTGACCAGAGAGATTCAGTCAGTCATCAGATCTGAAAACACATGAGAGGATCCACACTGGAGAAAAACCTTACAAGTGTCCACACTGTGACCAGAGAGATTCAGTCAGTCATCAGATCTGAAAACACATGAGAGGATCCACACTGGAGAAAAACCTTACAAGTGTTCACACTGTGACCAGAGAGATTCAGTCAGTCATCAGATCTGAAAACACATGAGAGGATCCACACTGGAGTAAAACCTTACAAGTGTCCACACTGTGACCAGAGATTCAGTCGATCAGAACTTCTGAAAAAACATGAGAGGATCCACAGCAATTCCCGGTTTGTTAATAATAGTCTCTACTTTATTTAACTTTAATAATACACCACACATAAATTTCTAAATCAGCCATTACAATAATCAAATGTGGACAATGAAAGATTTATGCAAATATTCAATCACAAGCTACCCTAAAAAATTAGTTTTAAGGTAAGATTTAAAAATGCTAAGAGATTTGTGACAAGTGCTGAATATATAGACATTCAATAGGCCTAATATTCAATATTCAGTAAAATACTACTCTTGCAGTGCAAACAGAATACAATATGTTCTCCTTATCAGTTGCAATTACTAGGCTTTTTATGTAAGTGCAAAAATTGTTTACTGCATACAATATTATTATTTTCTGTAATGTTCTGGATGCTGTTTTCTCCATTTTTTGATGTAGTGTCTAATGGATGATCTGTAGTGCTTATTTTATTGACTCGTGTGTGTATGATCTGAAAGCATTGTTTGATTTTGAGAAGAGTCAATGTTTACAGTTTTTCTGAATTGCTAAAACACTAACTCCCATTCTCTGAACCAGGAATCAGTTTCCACAATCTCTGATCAGTTTCTTCAGTTCTGCACAGTTACTTTCACTGACATATTTTTCTATTGACTTATTTTTCAGGCTCCTCCAGTGAACAGAACGATGCTGAACTGAGCAGCTCTTGGACTGAAGATGCTAGGCTGTTCTGTTTGTTGTTTAGTGTTTTGTTTATGTTATGTTCTTTTAAATAAAGTAAAGCTGCTGCAAGTAGATCCTGCATCCTTCCCTGCTTCAACCTGCTTTGTGACACATGTTTTTGGTCATCACATTAAAAATAACAATAATATTTAGAGATGTGAAGAGCTGGAAATAGTGTGAATGGCTTTAAAGTCCGTGAACGTAGGCTTACTATTGACCGAGTTCCGAAGATGAGCAAAAGTCTTTTTGGGACTTTAGCTCATTCACCGTATCCCCAAGAGTTAGATAAGTCCATACATACCCTTTTTCATCTCCGTGAGTGCTGTAACTCTGTCTGACGCACCCACCGCTAGCCTAGCTTAGCACAAAGACTGGAGGTAAGCGGCTCCAGCTAGCATACTGCTCCCAATAAGTGACAAAATAACGCCAACATTTTCCCATAATATATGTCAGTTGAGGCTAATATTTCCAGAATTCAGTAATGCAATACAATTTAAATTAGGGCTCTTACTATCATGATAACAGATTTGACAAATAATTAATCTGCTATTGGTATACCCTAAACATTTTCTACAAATGAATGAGAAAATAATAATGACATACCTCACTGCCTTCTAGAGTTTCCTGCCAGAGGAAGTGACATCACTTAGTACAGTTCACATGCTTTTTCTATGAATACTTTGGTGATTTTTATGTTGTTTTATAGACACAAAATCTATTTTTTTTAATTAAATTACATAAAATACAAAAATATGAATATTTTATGCAATTGTTTATATAAGTAAAACATGACTTATTACATGATAGTTAAAGTTGAATACATGAATCAGGAGGCAATGACAGACAATAATAGGTGGAGTCGGAGTCATATTAGAATATTTCAATAAAGAATATATATAAAAAAAATGTCCCTAAATATACATAAAGCATTATTTTAAATGATAGTGTAATATATGTAAGGGATGATGTAGACAGAGGCGGTTGTTATAGTGAATACAAGCCCGACAGGCTGATCGAGACCCCGACGCGGAGCTTGAATCAGCCTGAAAGGGTTGTATTCGCTATAACAAACGCCTCGCTCTACATTATCCAGCTTATTACATGGCTACCCACCAAATAAATTAATAATTTGACACAAAATATTGATTTAAAAAGGAGTTTATTGATTTAAAAACGATTGTATTGCTTCCGCTAAAGAAAATAGTCCGTTCCGTCTCTACGGTTAGAATCCTGCGTCCATAGCAACGCTCTGTTTTTCATGGCAACGGTGTGTTATACTTTGCAGCGGTCTGTTATCAAGAAATAACACTCCGCATTCTACATTAGAATTCAACCAAGCCATGTAATAAAGTATATTATTATTCAAAATTAATTAAATTTTTTTTTTAAATAACAGTTTATCTAGAAATAATAAATGTAAGAAACCCTAATTCTACAATGACTCTCACATGACTGAAATCAAGGCTTCATGATGTCAGAACAATTACTATGAACTTTAAACAACACAGTTTCTACTAAATAAACTGAAATGATCTACATCTCAACACAGCTTTACACAACCAGCAGGAAGAGAGCAGTTGGAATAAAGACCAGTTATTTTTTTTTTAATTTGTGTTATTGTTGATGTCTATACTACAGATGTTTTGTCGTTATGAATAGTATTTTGGCGCGTCTTTGATCCTCTACCGTTGGCGGCCGATGACGTCACCGCTCGTTCGCGCCTCTTCAGTCATTGAGTTTCAGTCGAGTCAGAGCTGAGGCGAGTTTTCTGAGGTGAGGAGAAGTTCACGGTATTTCTCATATTTACACAACCATCAAACACACTTTATACAGTTTGATTAAGTGACAGGCTCATTTCTGTATTGTTTGCATCAATCACAGCGATACTTGTGCGTCTTTTCTGGCGTCTTCCTACTGAAACATTTACGTGCGGGGGGGCTTTGGGTGCCCCTTCAGCCTTCACTTTAATAAAACGAAATGCATTTGATTATAATTAACATGGCAATGTGTACAAAACTTGAGTTGCCTAAATTTACGTTTATTTTTACGTTTCTGTCAGTCTGAGGTGTCGTTGCCATAACGCGTTTTTATGGGTTACGTCACCTGTGTGACTGTCTAGCTTCGGACTTGACTGAAGCGTCCAGAATAGTGTGTGTGTGTGTGTGTGTGTTATGCGTTCAGGTTATGCGTTTTAAAATGAAAATGCACTGGTGTAAACGTATAGGTATTCCACAGTCTGCTCGGAACCGATGCTCGAGCCAGATATGGTTCTCTCAGTGCTTAGGCCCAAATGACTCGACGACAATTTTTTAACTTTTTTTTTTTTCCAGTGATAAAAGGTAGAATAAAAGGCACATATTTTAAAATATACATAATTCATTGAAGCCTGTTTGTCATGTATAATACACCGACTGATCAAGTAGTATTTCAAGTCACTTGTCAAGTCTTTACTGTCACTTTTCTTTTAATCAATTTGGCACATCCTTGCTGAATATAATTATGAATTTCTTTAAGAAAAGAAAGAAAGAAAGAAAATTACTGACCCCAAACTTTTGAACGGTATTGTATATTGGTACAAAATATTTATATTTTAAGATGCTGTTCTTTAACTAAGAATCCTGAAAAAAGTATTAAATGTTATGAGTATATTATAATAATTTGAATAATAATCAAACATAATTATTTATATTTGGAAGAATTATTTATATTATTTTCTTTATTTCTAGATACTTGTATTTTAATTAAGAAGCAGAATAATGTTAGGATTAGCAATAAAGATAATTAATGAATTGGCATCAGTTACTGTACGATGAATAGATAGACATACATAAATGCTTAGAAGTGTCATTTATTATAAAAACAAACTCAGTAATTGAAATATTTGATTTTGGCAGATCAGCTCCTTCCATGTTGGAATACATCATCAGTGAAGCTCCTCCCACTGAGAGAACAAAGAAAGGTTGGTGTTGTTTATTCTTCATTCATTCATGAAGCATTCAAGAAACATTCAAGCACTTCATCAGATTTAGATAAACAGTGAAACAATGAAATGCAGGGCTCCAGACTGCGACCAATTGGTTGCATTTTGCGACCATTTTTCCTGCTGGCGCGACCAAATATTTTAAGAAATCCATTGAATTCGCCCCCGAATTGATAGCATCATCTCTGCGAGATCCAGTGAGAAACATTACGATTCGGCGCAGAGTTCTCTGTTATAAACCATAGATATCAGATCAAACAGCGCTGACGTGGAAACCAGGAGAGACACTTATAGAAGGCTTTCAGTCCACAAATCAGCAACATTCACCATGGATTTAATGTAGTAACTGTAACCATAATGTGACAGAAAAAGTCGAACGCTTACAAGTACTACACATCTTTTTCCAGCACTTCAAAACTATATAAACGATTTTTTTTAATGTGATGACCAACACATTTTGGTTCATCCTTCAAAGATTGTCCTAAAACAAAATAAGATGTTGGAAAACTTTTATTTAAACACTTATTTAAAAATAATAAAATAAATAAATTACCATTGTAAACAGTAGGATACTCATTGGCTATTTTCACTCCCTAATATCATTTTTTTCACTCGTTTTGCTTTTGAATTAATATTAAGACATCATGAATGATAATAATTAAAGTTAATTTCATCTACACACTAAATTAAGCTTAGTGCTTTATTGTCAGCCCCAGTCCTACCAGATATGTTTTGTTTGTTTCTGCAGAACTCAGTGTCTGCGGTGCCGCTGCCCTCAGATGTTAGTCTGGAGCCTGTGAACTTAAAAAAAAAAGAAAGAAATTTTAATATCTGTATATTAAGTCTATTTATTATTAAATAATTTGTCAGTATACAGTTATTTTGGGGGAAATTTGAATAATTGCATTGCAAGCTGATTTAAGGTGTGCCCCTAAATTTTCTGCTTGCGCTCCTAGAATGTTCAGTCAGAGGCTCCAGCGCTCCTAGTGAAAAAAGTTAGTCTGGAGCCCTGAAATGGTACAGAATGTTCTGGGTTTTATTTTCAAAAAATGGTCAGCAAAAGGGAGGTTTGAGACATTTTTATATTGATTGTCAACATCAGATCAAGCTAAATACTATTTTATTTTACATTTATTTTATATCTGGTTCCCAATTTGCAACAATGTTACCAGAATTTTAGTCATTTTCAACCTAGTGTACAATTATTATTATTATAATTTCTTTTTAAGAATAAACAGTAAACACCAAGTTACTGATAAAGCTGTAAGTCAAATTTCATATAAGTTATTCATAGTCATAGATATTCTTCTTACAGTAACTTTGGTAACAGGGTTGATGAATGCAGTCAATGCTCCAGTTTGTGTAAAAACTGAGTCTATGGATTGAGATTATTTTCTTGTCCACCCATCATGCTGTTGAAAAAGCCCAGATGATGTCACAATTTTAATGTTGCGTTCACACCGAACAGGAATTGAGCGTCAAATTCGTTTCTATCGCGTCTAGTTGGACGCTTGAAAATTTTGAATCCACTCACGCGTCCAAAGCGAATTGGACGAGCGTTTGAAGCGAATAGATGAGTGTTCGAGGCAAAATCCGCTTCTTGTGGGAGGGGCCAGTGCTAGGCGGTGGTCTGTTTGCAAGATGGCTGATGTTGATCGAGCATTCATCGAGAGAGTCACCGCTCGTATTTGCTCTGGAGAGCAGAAGAGCGCCGTAGGGGTAATCGTCGCCGTACTTGGGTCCACCAGACCCTCCGGAGGCGAACCCAGTTTGGCGAGTTTCACCACTCGCTCCAGGAGCTGCGCCTGGATGACGGCCGCTTTCAGCGGTACTTCCGCCTGTCCCGCGATCAGTTTGATGACCTGTTGTCCCGCATCGGAACGAGGATCACCTTCCAGGACACTGGTCACTTCACCACGTGACAGCAGCAAACAGGCTCCTGATTGGTTAACGTGGCTTGAACAGACACTAAAGTTCAGATTTTTCAACTCGGGCGTCAGACGCGAATTCGCTAAAATAAATTCGTGAAATAAAATCATTTGCGCCAGATGCTCAATTTGCACTTTTCATGCAAAATGGACGTGTGAATGAGGTGAAATCGCGTCCATCGCGCCGCACTAAATGCGTCTATCGCGCCGCAGGACCTCCAGACGCGCGTCAATGTGTCTTTACATTGACTTTACATGGAAATCACTCCCTCCAGATGCTCAATTCACATTTGGTGTGAACGCAGTATAAGAAATGCTCTGTTTCTGAAAGGAGGAAAATCATGTCAGAAGTAACAGGGTTGAGTAAAACATGTAGGACACAGTTAAAGCTAATAAAATGTGTTAATTAGTTAAAGCCACGGCCAGTACCGGCCCGAGCCTTTTGGGGGCCCTAAGCAGAATTTGATTTGGGGGCCCCCTCCAACCACGCGGAGTCACCTGTGCTTGACGATTATTGACACAATGTCACTCTATAATGTTACATTATAAATTAATACAATGAGGTTATGTATTAATACAAAATAAATACTTAATAAAAAATAGATATACTTAAATAAAAATGTTTTAACTTCTTCTTTACTCTTTTACTAACTCTTTGAAACTTCTGAAAACAAATTGTCACAAAACATATAAAAAATAATAATTTGCAAAATATCCTCCAACATTTTTGCAACACTTTGCAGTTTGAATGATGTCTTGTATGAACATGACGGAGTATGTTTTTGTTTCCACTGTTCGATCGCGTCCGCGCCTCACACACACACACACACACACACACACACACACACACACACACACACACACACACACAACATACCATTGCAATGATATCGCAGCCTGTTCGTTATAGCCGTAATAAAATATAATAAAAAAATAGTCAACCTAACATATAAAAATTACACTGCTCTGTTTAAATAGTCAGTAGTAGCCTAATTCGTACCATTCAGCGCTGCGCAGCCTAAGCACCCCCCACTGTGATGTTTCCAAGCACATTTTTGCGCATGTGAAGAGAAAAATTTTTCCCCTCGATTGGATTTCAAGCACAATTATTTTTTTCTTCGATATTGGAACGTGGGTGACAGGGCCGGCCCGAGGCATAAGCGAACTAAGCGGCTGCTTGGGGCCCCCTCGCCACCAGGGGGCCCCCCAAGCGAGTTTTTTTTTTTTTTTTTTTTTTTTTTACTTATTAATTAACTTAAACAAAAGACATAAATGAATGGATGGATTAATAATTCAAGACAAGAAAATTCTGATTTCAGTACTGCCTACAACTGGTGCTGTGACTGCCAGTGTTTGAGTCATGCGCATAACCTCACGTGCACAGACAATTCGTGCGCAAAGTCACGGTAATGATAAGCCATGTCACAAAAAATGTATTTGATCAATGATTTATCCTTTAAGTTTAATGATATTCAGAACAGAACAAGGATAAAAAATAACTATAAACAAGCCAAAACGAATTAATTTAAAGCGAAAGTGAAAGCGGCGTTGGGCTCACGTATCTCTCTCATTAGAATCAAAATGTTTCAGCATTCGCGATGGATTTGGATGGCAAACTATTCTTTATTATAGGCTTCTTTGTACTTCACCCGCGTTCCAATATCGAAGAAAAAAATAATTGTGCTTGAAATCCAATCGAGGGGAAAAATTTTTCTCTTCACATGCGCAAAAATGTGCTTGGAAACATCACAGTGGGGGGTGCTTAGGCTGCGCAGCGCTGAATGGTACGAATTAGGCTACTACTGACTATTTAAACAGAGCAGTGTAATTTTTATATGTTAGGTTGACTATTTTTTTATTATATTTTATTACGGCTATAACGAACAGGCTGCGATATCATTGCAATGGTATGTTGTGTGTGTGTGTGTGTGTGTGTGTGTGTGTGTGAGGCGCGGACGCGATCGAACAGTGGAAACAAAAACATACTCCGTCATGTTCATACAAGACATCATTCAAACTGCAAAGTGTTGCAAAAATGTTGGAGGATATTTTGCAAATTATTATTTTTTATATGTTTTGTGACAATTTGTTTTCAGAAGTTTCAAAGAGTTAGTAAAAGAGTAAAGAAGAAGTTAAAACATTTTTAAGTATATCTATTTTTTATTAAGTATTTATTTTGTATTAATACATAACCTCATTGTATTAATTTATAATGTAACATTATAGAGTGACATTGTGTCAATAATCGTCAAGCACAGGTGACTCCGCGTGGTTGGAGGGGGCCCCCAAATCAAATTCTGCTTAGGGCCCCCAAAAGGCTCGGGCCGGCACTGGTGGGTGAAGTACAAATAAGCCTATAATAAAGAATAGTTTGCCATCCAAATCCATCGCGAATGCTGAAACATTTTGATTCTAATGAGAGAGATACGTGAGCCCAACGCCGCTTTCACTTTCGCTTTAAATTAATTCGTTTTGGCTTGTTTATAGTTATTTTTTATCCTTGTTCTGTTCTGAATATCATTAAACTTAAAGGATAAATCATTGATCAAATTCATTTTTTGTGACATGGCTTATCATTACCGTGACTTTGCGCACGAATTGTCTGTGCACGCGAGGTTATGCGCATGACTCAAACACTGGCAGTCACAGCACCAGTTGTAGGCAGTACTGAAATCAGAATTTTCTTGTCTTGAATTATTAATCCATCCATTCATTTATGTCTTTTGTTTAAGTTAATTAATAAGTAAAAAAAAAAAAAAAAAAAAAAAACTCGCTTGGGGGGCCCCCTGGTGGCGAGGGGGCCCCAAGCAGCCGCTTAGTTCGCTTATGCCTCGGGCCGGCCCTGGCCACGGCCACTCTACACTTTGAGCATGTGAAGTTTCTACAGACACTGCAGTGGTCGTGATATGACGTCACACTCTGCGCAGAGCTGGGAAGAGTATCCAAAAACTGTACTCAAGTAAAAGTACAAGTACTTATAGAAATATTTACTCAAAGTAAAAATAAAAGTAAAAATCTTAATAGTTAGTTGAGTAAGAGTAAAAAGTATACTATGAAAAAACTACTCAAGTAGCTAGTTAATAGTTACTTCGGATCATAGGCTTATGTATGTTCCTATACATACAACTACTGTATGTTCCAGTAGTTGTGTTCACTACTGAACATCTGAACACAAACAACGATTAAATGCACATCGACGGATCTTCTTCCGTCTGTTCTCCAAAACATGCAATCAAATGTATATTTCTGCAAGCATGTTTAAACTGGTTAACTGAGTCTAAGGCCCTGTGTTCACCAAAGCGTTGTTTTATGCGGCTGGCGTATTTTTCCAATTGTTTTCCCGTGTTTTTGAAAAAGCGTAACGAGGTGCTGATTGTTTGTTTTACATCCTGAAGTGCTGAGAGCGTTTTTTATAGGTCGCCGAGAGTTGAAGAATGTTCAACACTGGGTAAAATGCAGCGCTCATCACTGTCACTTTTTACCCAGCCTTCCAATCACAGTGGAGGAGGGGCGGGACTAATACCACACCGACCAATCGCCACATTCTGCTTGTAGCATAAACCAATGACAACAACAAGCATAATAACGGAGCAAAATAATTTCAAACTGTCACAGGCTGGGTTGGTGAAAGTAGCGAGGACTCAAGTGCAGAAACAAATAGGTATTTATTAACAAAAGAAATAAAACTAAACTACAAACAAAAACTACCCCGTGGGGGAAAACAAGCGAGATCTCAGGTGGGAACAGGAAACACGAGGGAAACATAGACAACAAACCAGCACAGGACTGCAAACACAGGGAGACTAAATACATAGTTCCCACAGGCCAATTAATGTCACGTGACCTCCCCGGAGACGCCATCTTTGAGGGCAAAAGCTGCTGTGTTTACAATGTTTTACCATTCTGTCTATGAGTTTTACAAGCAAATTTCGAATATTTCTTTCCATTTATAATGTTACGAAAATCATGAAGAGACAAAGTGACAGAGATTATAAAGAGACTCTATTAACACAAGACAGAGAGAGTACAATGCGAAAATTTCAGTCATAAATGGTGTGGATCCGTATGCGCTAACAAAGGAAGCACTGAGCACTGATTATGCAGCTTTGCCTCAGATACAGTATTATCATGTGTACGATTATCTGGTATTGGCTAGGAGTTTTAATACATGTGAGCAATTCCAAGCCTGGAAATATGTGCATGAATATGAATATACATGTATGAAAATAAATAAAACTCGCGTGCAAATTAATTAATGTAATGCGGAACTACTTTATACGCGGGTTCTTTAGGGACATAATCTGAGATTGCCGTGCTGGAATGTGTGTGTGTGTGTGTGTGTGTGTGTGTGTGAGAGTCACGGGCGCGATCAAACAGTGGAAACAATGTTGTTTTTGTATGTTTTTAATATCTCGTCATTTTGTTCATACAGGACATAATTCAAACTGCAAAGTGTTAACTTATATTTGTGTACACTCGCAATAAAAAACAACAAATTCTTGCGTGTTTTGAGGGAGTTTCTTTCCTGTTTATCCTCGCCAGCCATAACCTCCGTCGTTGTTCTGACAAAAGCTTAGTCTTCTCACATTCATGAAGTCTAATGACGGGTATACTGTAAAATCCAAATTTAACTGAACCTCCGACACGATTTAAACATCCATTGACCCAGCAGGAGATCACCATTTTCACTTTTTATCACGAAATTAACTCGCTTCAGCTTCTTCTACTATTGTTCTGCCCACAGAAATGGCGCCGGGTCGGCAAATGCTAAAAAACTAAATTTAACTGAACCTCCGGCACGATTGGAACATCCATTGACCCAGCAGGAGATGACCATTTTTACTTTTTAATCACAAAATTTCCGTTTCAGCTTCTTCTTCTCATGTTCTGCATTGTAAGAATGTTGTGTTCTGCCCTCAGAAATGGCGCCGGGTCGGCAAATGCCCGTATGTTGTGACGTCATGTGGGAACTATGTATAGGGAAGCAAACAAAAGAGGGTAACGAGGAGCAGGTGGGGCAAATTAATCAATAATCAGGTAACAAGATGGGAGGGGCTAGACAATTGACAGGAGAGCACATGGCACAAGGAAATACATGACAAGCCATGTGCTCACAACAAACCAGACTATACACAAACACATGACAAACCGGGAATGCCAGAGCTCTGTCACCAACCCAAGATGTAACCCAAACAGAAGTGACAGAAGTCTGACACAAACTAGAGCCAGAGCAAATACTTTATAATCTATCGACATTTTTATATTGAAACAACACAGAAACAAAATATGTGTGAAATGAGATACTAGTAACACTTTCGCGGATATTCCGTATCATAACAAGCAAAGCGTCTCAACTGAAAAAAAAAAAAAAATGCTGCGCTTTCTCAAGCGTCCATAGCTAGGCGTTTTCAGCTGGCTAAAAGCGGTTTGGTGGACACACGGCCTAAGGAAGGCAAAGGCGTTCGTTTTCAAGACGATTTCGCATTACACTGCGCAATACACACACATTACGGCGGGATGGCGGGTGTTCATTTCATAAACTGTGAACAATGGCTAATTTAATGTATAAATTTCATAAACTGTGAACAATGGTCGCTTATTTTATGTATAGGCCTAGATTAAGGGTATATGTCCAAAAAATGGGTAATGTCATCCTTTGTAGTAGTGCTATGGTGGTGTAATAATCTGTTTGGTTGTAAAATGTATTACCTGAATGAAATGAAATCGAATGTATCGTCCTGTGGAATCATTCATTCACAGACAGCTTACGAAGATGTTCAACTAATAAAGATCTTCATCGCTGGCAAACAATGTGATGCTTTTGCAGATTTGCTTTCACTTGACTGTAGGTCCAGATCCAACGCTCTTGATGTTCTTAAAGCTTCCTGTCACGACTCTGAGTGTGAAACCGCTTCAGACAATTCAGTGTGTGAAGGAAACTGAACAAATCATTCAAACTGATTCGCGAACTGATTTAGACAGATCTGCCAACTTGTTTGATGAAGTCTTTGAACAGAGAATCGACTCAAAAGAGTGATTCGTTTGTGAATTGAGCATCGCTCATGCCCAGAAAAAAGATGCAGCGCGCTTGGAATAAACTACGCATTTAACAACATGTATTGCATTAAAATAAAGTAACGAGAGGAACGTCGCCCAACGTAACGAAGTAAAAGTACATTTTTTTCTTTAGAAATGTACTCGAGTTAAAGTAAAAGTACCCACATTTAAATCTACTCTACTTAATTTTTTCAGAAAAATACTCAAGGAAATTTAATGGAGTAAATGTACTTCGTTACTACCCACCACTGACTCTGCGGCAGCTTTTTTACAAACATACATTTAACATATAACAAATAATAATAATTAAAATATAAAAAATAAACAATCCACTCCACTCGAATACTAAACGTGTGTGTTATTTCTCACAGGGTAATTCACTTGAGCTTGTGTTTCTGGTGTCCCACATTCACATGCGCATGAATGGAAGTCAGTGCAAGGAAAAGTCTAGTGTGAACGACCATTAATAATTAAAATGTTTTTATATTAAATGTAAAATAAATATAAATCTCAAAGTTGGTGTCAAAATATGGCAGTATTGTATATTTAAATGCTAATATCATGTAGATTATGTCATTGATCAAATATATTTAATAGGTCTTGCTAAAAAAAACATGGGATTCGTGCCATAATGTTTTAAAAATAATAATTGGAAGATAAATTTTCCTCATTCATCATAAGTTTCAAGGACAAATCCTTTCTATTTATAAAAAGGCATCAGATTATCATAATATTTTATAACAGTTGTCTACTTTCTACTATTACATCAGGGCTCACTTTCATGTCCTTTCACTTTATATTTCTCTCTTTTAATTATTTTGATGTACTGAAATTTTAATTTCATAATTTTTTTCTTTCATGTCAGACCTGATGGAAGAGAGCGAGGAGAGAGAAGAACTGAGTGAAGTGGAGGAGGAACATCATGTCAAACGCTCAAAGACTAAAAATATATTTTTAAAGAAAAGAGCCAAGAAATCTTTCACCTGCACTCAGTGTGGAAACAGTTTCACACGCAAACAAAGTCTTAAGGTTCACATGAGGATCCACACCGGAGAGAAGCCGTTCTCATGTGATCAATGTGGAAACAGTTTCACAACCAAACAAAGGCTTGAGCGTCACATGAGGATCCACACCGGAGAGAAGTCGTTCACATGTGATCAATGTGGAAACAGTTTCACAACCAAACAAAGTCTTGAGCGTCACATGAGGATCCACACCGGAGAGAAGCCGTTTACATGTGATCAATGTGGAAACAGTTTCACACGCAAACAAAGTCTTAAGGTTCACATGAGGATCCACACCGGAGAGAAGCCGTTCACATGTGATCAATGTGGGAAGAGTTTCACAGCCAAACAAATTACTAAGGTTCACATGAGGATCCACACCGGAGAGAAGCCGTTCTCATGTGATCAGTGCAGCAAAACATTTCTCTGTGCATCAGCCCTGAAGACACACCTGAGAGTTCACACGAAGGAGAAGCCGCATTCATGTTCTGTGTGTGGAAAGAGTTTTTCACAGCGGCAACATTTACTGGAACATGAGAAAATTCACACTGGTGTAAGAGAGTACATGTGCTTTGAGTGTGAGAAGACTTTCATTTCAGCAAACAAGTTAAAACAGCACCAGAGAATTCACACTGGAGAAAAACCTTACAAGTGTCCACACTGTGACCAGAGATTCAGTCAGTCATCAACTCTGAAAACACATGAGAGGATCCACACTGGAGAAAAACCTTACAAGTGTCCACACTGTGACCAGAGATTCAGTCAGTCATCAGATCTGAAAACACATGAGAGGATCCACACTGGAGAAAAACCTAGAGATTCAGTCGATCAGAACTTCTGAAAAAACATGAGAGGATCCACAGCAATTCCCGGGTGGTAAATAATAGTCTCTACTTTATTTAACTTTAATAATACACCACACATAAATTTCTAAATCAGCCATTGCAATAATCAAATGTGGACAGTGAAAGATTTATGCAAATATTCAATTACAAGCTACCCTAAAAAATTAGTTTTAAGGTAAGATTTAAAAATGCTAAGAGATTTGTGACAAGTGCTGAATATATAGACATTCAATAGGCCTAATATTCAATATTCAGTAAAATACTACTCTTGCAGTGCAAACAGAATACAATATGTTCTCCTTATCAGTTGCAATTACTAGGCTTTTTATGTAAGTGCAAAAATTGTTTACTTCATACAATATTATTATTTTCTGTAATGTTCTGGATGCTGTTTTCTCCATTTTTTGATGTAGTGTCTAATGGATGATCTGTAGTGCTTATTTTATTGACTCGTGTGCAGGTTGATCATTTTAGTTGGTATATACTGGGCATTGTAATTTCTCTCACTAAAAATTCTTGCACAAATAGAAGGTAAAGCAATTCTTTCTGATTCATTCTTCCTTTCAGTTTTCTTTCTTACCAATACTTTTCTCTAACCATCTATTATCTCATTCCTCCCAACACTAGTGTTCCTTCTTCTTGTTCCCTACATACACATACCCTCTTTCTACATTCTGATTCTTTACATTCTCAGTAAACATCCTTTCCTCTTCTAACCCAATGCTGAATCATCAAGAGATTAAAGCCATTCTTGGCCATTACAATATAATATATATTACAATCTGGTCATAATATAAATTATATTTTATAAAATTGTATAAATCAAACCAATTTTATTTACTGGTCTCTGTGGTTTTTACTGAGTAATTTGTCCAGACTGACTTGTTATCTTCTCACTGATCTTTTAGAAGGCGTTTGGCCCTGCAGCTCCAGCTGTGCTGTCATGAGCATTGTGTACACAGCAACAACCAAACTGGAAACCAGTTACAGCTGCTTTGATGCTGTGAACATTCAATGGACTGCAGGAATTGAAAAACATGGGTCAAATCATTGCTCAATTTAAAGATCTTTGTGACTACAATTTAGAATTGGACACAATTATCTTAGGCTGAGATGTTATCAGTTGCATTCTTTTAAGAATCTTATTTGAATGTGAAAGAAAGGTTGGGCAAACAGGTCTCATGGAGGGCACCAAGATTGTTTTATGGTTTGTTACTTTTGTCAGTCTCTTTTGAGACCTCGAAAACATACAAGAATGCAGTGATTGCAAAGTCTGATATAAGAACAAATTAAAACCTATGTTTTATAAGACTGAGCCTTAAATGGTGTTGTTTAAACCATATTTAGGACATCAGTCATGAACCTTTTGACACTATTGAAAGATTTTTAAAGAACTGTCATGAAGGTAAGAGGATCAGACAGCAAATGCAATAAACAGAAAGGGTTCTCAAAGGGAAACTTAGAACTACAAGCAGTAGTAAAATGTTCAAATAAGGTCTCGGCTTGTTGAAAAAACATAAACAGCAGTCAGCCTGGGTGAAATGGGATTCACAGAAGATAGCTCCGTAGCAGGAAAGGTGCAGGCTGAAGTTTCCCGTGGCAGAGTAGAGGCAAGCGGCGAATCTCCGACTCAGTTGATCTTTCTCGAAGGCAATCGGCTCCACAAACAGATACTGACCTGACAAGACTATGACAGGACACGACATGATAGAGACAGAGATTAAATCGACGTTCAGCAGTAGGGAGATTATGCATGGCGAAAAACCCTCAAAATCCACTTTTCTTTAGATCTTTGATTATTCTGATTATCCCATACTTTCAATTATTTGTTCATTACGGACCTAGTGTCGCTTTGAGACGTCACGTCGCGACTGCGCGCTCACGATCACAAACTAGCCAGTCCTGAAATAGTCAGAGGGTGCAGTGCAAGTATTTTACCCTATGCAGCTGCGCACTACAGACCCATAGGTGTAATTTTTTCTAATATTTGCAGCGTACAACATGCTAAGTCAGGAGATCAGAAATCAGAAGGTCTTCCTAAGATGTGCGTGCCCCATGGTCCATTCAAAGTGCCTTCAGTTTGACCTATCCTGGACAAAGATTTGCGGAAACACCAGACTACACATTAATCTACTAAAATGAATGATTTCTAAAACTTCAGAATAATTCAAGATGTAACATTTTTTTGTCAGGTAAAAATGTATCATGCCAATTACAGAAGTAAATTATTAAAAGCCAATTCAGAAAATACATGACATCATTTAGGCTACTCAAAGATGACTCTAAAAGTAAGTAATGTTTTCCTGACAAAGACAGTAATGTGTCAGGGTTTTCCAACCGGAAAGCACTGAAACATCACTATGGGGGATGATCCTGGTAAAGAGTCCCAAAGATTGCTCTGTCCCCTCACCTTAAATACCAGACCAGAACAACAGGGGTTATACAAATGTTGTTTAGAATTGTTTGGGCCAATCCATGTACCCCAGGGGGGTAGCACCTGGTTTCTTGAGATATCGCAAAGAGATATTAGCCAGAGAGGAGAAACAGGATTCTCCTAAGTTCTCAACCTTTCTCATTAAACCAATGACTGCAATGAAATTAAGACCATTTTACCAATCGCACTGTGACCATTAAAATGACACCAAACATGAAAAGGAAAAACAACATATTCACAAGATACACCATATGTGTTATATAGACATTCTTAATGAACTTTCAGTGCCTTGAGGAGGGAGAGGGGGATGAGTTGAAGTCAAACAAGGGGACAAGGAGATAAGTTTGGGCAGGACAAGGTCCTGTGCTCTGTCTTTGCTATCTGCTGTCCAGGGTGCATTTTATGGCTTTATTGCAGGGTGCGTTTTGTTTTAGCAGGAAATTCAGGTCTTAAATGGGCACATTCTCTACACTTAGCACTCGAGCGGCGCCTGACCGCTTTATGAGAGTGCGCTCCGTGAGCGTTACCGGGGAGATCGTGTTTGTGTGTAGCGGTGAGCACAGTGGTGTGGGCACATTTTCTACACTTGTGACACCTTCGGTGTGAGCCGGAAGACCCAAAACAATACTCTTTATGAGATTTCTCTGGGTCGCCGTAAAAACGGCGTTTGTGTGCAGGCGAGTGAGTTGTGTTACTGGCTCGTTGGCTGCGATGTAAGCTGCTGCAGTAGCCTTTGCTAAGGGGACTGACAGAGCTGGGCGCTTTGATGGCGGTCCGGCCGGAGCGGGACTCGACCATCTTCTCCTCCTTGCGGCTGCTAGGAGGACTTCGCGGGCTCAGGTTTCAGCGCTATCTTGGGCCGGGGTCCCTGGGGGGGAGGCGGTCTTTGACGGCTGGCTGAACGAGATCTCGGGCGGCCGCCCTGACGTCGCTGTGAAGACGGCGGCTGAGCAGAGCGCTGCGACGAGCTGCGTGCAGGAGGCTGATTCTGAGAGCGGCTTGCGGCGGAGCTCGAACGGCGGGGCAGGAAGAGGTTCATCGCCTGCGACGCCTTCTGCACTTCCCACAATGCCGCTGACTGCTGGGTCGAAAAGACCGGAGGGATAGAGCGAGGCATTCAAGAAGACGGAGCGCTCAGACTCGCTCATCTCTGCCAGCGTCAACCAGAGGTGCCTTTCGGTGGCGGTGAGCGCGGCCATAGCCCTTCTGACGGCCTGCGCAGCGGTCTTCGTGGCGCGAAGCGAGAGATCCGTCGCGCTGTGCAGGTCAGAGAGTGCAGCTCGATCCGGGCCCTTCTCGTCCAGTTCGCGGAGGAAGTCGGCCTGGAGAACTTGGAGCACAGCCATGGAGTGCAGGGCGGAAGCAGCCTGGCCGGAGGCGGCAAAAGCGCGGCCGACGAGAGCTGACGTGGTCCTGCAGGGCAGACTTCGAGCGCCATCTGGCAGATGGCAGGCAGAGGTGCGTAGCCACAGCTTCCTCGACCGGAGGGATTTGAGTATACCCCTTCTCGACGTCCCCGTCCACCTGGGAGAGAGCCGAGGAGGTCGGTGAGCGGAGTCTGGCGGAATACGGGGCGCCCCAAGACTTCGAGAGCTCAGTGTGGAGCTCAGGGAGGAAGGGTGCTGACCTAGAGGCAGGCGCTTGGCGGCGGCTAGGCAGAAAACACCCGTTGAGTCTGTTGGGCGCGGGCGCCTTCTTTGGCGACCAGTCGAGACCCAAACGGTCGACCTCTTTGGTGAGGAGGCGGAGAAGTTCTGCATTCACACTGGTACGGGACGGGCCAGACTCCTGAGTGGAAGAGCGGTGAGAACCCGACCACTCTTCGCTGTCTGACGCCAGAAGTGAACAGCTGTCCATACCGCCGACGTCCGCTTCATCCCCTGAGGCGACGGCAGTGCGGGCAGAGGCATCTGGAAGAGGGGGGAGAGAAGGAGATAGGGAGGCTCGCGGGAGGGGCTCCGGCGAGCGCTCAGCTATTTCAACAGGCTCCGGTGGCCTCTGAGCTCGCAGCCGCCCGAAGAGAAGGCGATGGCTGCGTGGTCCGGTCCCAGGCAGAGGGCGCAGATGACATGGCGGTCTCTGTCGCTGAGCGGAGCTTTACAGGAAATGCAATGCATAATGAAATGTAAAAGGATATAGAGCCGGATAGCGTAGCAGGCAGGGAGGCAGGGACAGGCAGGCAGGCAGGCAGGGACTTCCTCACACGAATCCTCGGCTTGCAAGTCGCTTGATTCAACTGCGGCTTCCTCAGAGTCCAGCGATGTGGAGAGCTTCGCTGAAGAGAAAAATCAGAGAAAAGCAGCCCTGAGCCTCCTTTTATACGCTAAGCCACGCCCTTTCTGGCGGGCAGTGATGCGTGAGGGCGCCATGCGCCCTCATTGGGCGTGACGTCACGCCAGGCTCAGTGGTAGGCTGCTGCAGTTGCCGCAGGGCAGCCAATGAGCGCGCTAGTTAGCTTGCTCTAGGTCTGCGTGCTGCTGCACTGCATTGACTAGATAATTTTATGGCTTCATATCTCGAGAAAAGATGACTTTTCCCACAGCGTAAGCTACTTACGCAATACGAGAGAACCTCTCGTAAGAGAACTGTATTTCGCTACGCTACTTGTTTTGGAACATCAACGGACACCTCTAACCACTCGGTGAGTTGCACAGTTTTGAAAACAAACGTTAAGGGTTGTTAAGGGGAGAAAAAGGTGAATAAAGACAGAGTTAATGTTTAGAAATTATTATGTTTTGAACTATGCTGTGTTTTGTGGTGTGTTTGTTGTCAAACTCAAAAAATACTTTATTTTTAATTATTAAAAAATGGCATTATTAAAAAAATATATGAAAAAGTGAATCATTATATTTTATTGACAAAATAAGAGTTTGTCTTGTATATATTTTTTGGATTAGATCAGATAACATTTTAATCCGTCACATGGTCATGTTGCAATGAACCCCGCCACCTATGGGGCATGTTGTCACGTTTCACTTCCATTCTTTCAGGGTAAATCAAGAAAAAAGTATACACTGTTTTAATGAAACAAAACCACATAATTGTACTAGACGTGTGAAATAAATTAAAGTCAAAAAGCGTTAGGTTGTGCTCCTCGTTCACTTTTATAGCTCTGTAATCTTAGTGGATGACAACTAGTCACTCAATCGTGTCTGTTTTTATTTCTCATAAAGGTTTTATATTACTTAATACCCCAAAAAACACATAACTGAGAACTTTATCAACCTGTGAAAATGATTTTACACCACCTCACTAGTGCAGAATATCCCTCATCCACTGGATGGTGACACAACCATGCTGGATAAATCCAATCTCCCTTTGCTTGCTGAAAACACACCAGAGGAAAAGCAGAAATCATGTCAGCTGGCTATGAATGCTCCTCTGAGATGATGGATGACGGAACATATGGAGTTTCATCTTTATCAAGTATAAGTTTGGCCTCCTGTTCTGGCGCATGGGATTATTTCAAGCATTTATTAAAAGAGTTTTTCATCACAGAAGTGACGTCTCTGTCACAGTCAGAAGATCCTGTTCTTTTTTGTGCAGCATGGAAATGCATGTTCACCTCAAACAGAATCGTGGTTATATGAAAAACCTAGTTTTGCATGACGCACCGTTCAAAGGTTTGAGTTCAGTTAGATTTCGGCTAGATTACTGTGTTTGAAGTCTGATCAGAAATAGCCTATAGTAAAAAAAAAAGTAATATTGTGAAAAATTATTATTTAGAATAGCCGTTTTTTATGTGTGTAACATAAACTGTATGTTAAAGTGATTAAAGCTGAATTTTCAGCATCATTACCCCAGTCTAGTCACGTGAGCCTTCTGAAAACATTCTAATATGATGATTTGATGCTCAAGGGACATTTCTGATTATTATCAATGTTGAAAACATTTATTTATGTGGAAACCGTAATGCATTAATTTTTCAAGATTCTTTTATGAATAGAAAGTTCAAAAGAACAGCATTTATTTGAATTAGAACATTATTTTTTACTTCCACTTTTGATCAGTTTAATACGGAAGCTTGTTTCCGCCACAGAATAAAACATTTTAAAAGATAATTGCGACTTTTTATCTCACAATTGCGAGTTTACATCTCGCAATTCTGACTTTATTTCTCAGAATTGCGAGATATAAAGTCAGAATTGGGTGAAATAAAGTCGCAGTTGCGTGTTATAGGCTAAAGTCAGAATTGCGAGATATAGTCAGAAATCGCGAGATATAAAGTCAGAATTGCGAGATATAGTCAGAAATCGCGAGATATAAAGTCAGAATTGCGTGAAATAAAGTCGCAATTGTGTCTTATAAAGTCAGAATTCTGACATGTTTTCTCAGAATTGTGAGATATAAACTCATAAGACGGACTTTTTTTTTTTTTTTTTACATCAGAATAGTTTTTATCTCACTATTCTGACTTAATAACACGCAATTGCGACTTTATCATGCAATTCTGACTTTTTATCTCCCAATTGCGTGTTATAAAGTCAGAATTTCAACTATATTTCTCGCAATTCTGACTTTATAACCTGCAATTGCGACTTTATATCACGTAATTCTGAGATAAAAAGTCAGAATTGTGAGATGTAAACTCGCAATTGTGAGAAAAAAAAAAGATTAAAAAGTCGCAATTTGCTTTTTTATTTTTCACTCTGTGGCGGAAACAAGCTTTGAGTCCATGATGAATAAAAGTAGGCTATTAATATCCGACCCCAAACTTTTGGATGAATATTTATAGTGTTGTTCGACTCCACCAGCAAGTTGTAGTGATGTCTAACAAAACAAAGTTGAATGATTACCCTGATCATGAACTATATTTATTCAAAGAAAATCAATGCATTATAACGGTGGTCTAAAAAGCCATTGCATTTCCATCGTTCATGCCCAACAAAACAGCAGGGTAATGCTTTTTGGAGCCCATTTTTGGGAGCCACGTGTCAAATTTCACTAATTAAGCAACAATTATTCTTTGGAGCACAATTTTTTTGCCAGCTGAACATGATACTTGCTTGTCCAGCAGAAAAAAAATGCTTTCCTGAAATCTTGGGAAGAGCAGTAGTCTCCGTGTGCCAGGATTTCCCGTCTGTTCCCTGACCTTGGTGTTCCTCCATCTCAACGCTTCACCAGTCCAGCTTTCCTGCCAATCTCTCATTCTGAATGTTTTCTTCATGCAGAAGAAGAACTGAAGTCACTAATGACAGAGTGAATGTGAGCTTTCTCTCCTGTTTAACTGCTGTGATGAGGGAACAGACGGCCATAGCAGATCTGGAAGATTTCCTCAAAATCTGGATCTTCTCTGCTTTCAGCAGGAGTTTAGCAGGAGTGAGGATTCGTTCCTGGAAGTCTATTATTCAGTATTTCAGTAAGTTTAGTATTACTATGTCTTTATTTATTATAACGCTTCGCTTCAGAAGGCATTTACCCATTGGAGTTGTATGGATTACTTTTATGATAGATACTCTTTTTGGAGCTTAAAAAACTTGAGCATTACAAAGCTGGGAAAAGCCAGGGTAGGCTATTATTTAAAGGGGACATATTATGCAAAATCCACTTTTATATTGTGTTTGAACATATTTATGTCTGCAGTGTGTGAACACAACCAAAATATTGTAGTAAAAATCCATCCATTGTGTTTGTTTCGATAGACCACGATAGAGATGATCATCAAAACCAAACAGATGTCCTCTGGTGTCCCTCTTCTGGAAAGGGGGTGGAGCAGCAGCTCATTTGCATTTAAAGATACATGCACGATGACATTGAGTACATTATGTGATAATTTTGATGTTATGGGTGAACTATTCCGTTAAGGAATAAGGAAAAGATTCTGAGAAA
Source organism: Scardinius erythrophthalmus (assembly GCF_964197995.2). Taxonomy (NCBI): domain Eukaryota; kingdom Metazoa; phylum Chordata; class Actinopteri; order Cypriniformes; family Leuciscidae; genus Scardinius; species Scardinius erythrophthalmus. The sequence continues at coordinate 3,956,731 of NC_138244.1, forward strand.
ATTTTGTTTAGCACCGCATTCTATAGGAGGTGTTCCCACACCTAATTTGCGCGCTTGAATGCCATTGGCCATTCCGGTGCAATGCGTTTTTCCAATCAGGCTTCAGTATTTCTATGAGAAATGTTTCCCTTTAGCGTCATAGGATGATGCAACATCGAGAGACCAATAGAAAGGGAGTTTTCAACCGCAAAAACACATTGTGTGTGAACCAGCTCTAAAAGTATCGTAAAATTAGTCCTTATGACTTATGTCACATGATACACTCTGAAAAAAAGATTTTTTGATGTTCTGTTAACAAAGATTATTGGAGTATGTTTTACAAAAAATATTATTTCAGTCTAAAATCAGGTTTAATTCAATGTGTTACTTGTCATTATTTGTGAAATTTACTTAGAGTTTTTGAGTGAAATTTGTTTCAGCCTCAAATTTAAGTCTCAGCTTCATTACTGCTCAATCTCATTCGTGCTTGCGAATAGGAAGATTTTGCATGAACAATACATTGAATTTCCGTCTTTTCTAGTAACAAAACTATGAAAAGGCTTCAGAAGACATGAAAAAATAAAGAAATTGCACAAACATAAATTGATAAATAGACACAAGGCACATAAAAAATGCAGCATTGTTGCGCATTTGACAAACGTTTGACTTGGTTTGAAATGCAAAAGCCGAAAAGCTTCTGAAATGCTTTCCACCAAAACCCTCTGAGACACATGAAACAGAATATTTTAATAGAAAAATACATTTATTTATACAGGGGTTCACAAACCAGGAGACCTGAAAGAAAATGTGGTGCTGGGAAAGGTCTATAAAAGGTTCAAACTGGAAAACTGATTTCCCAGAAGACAGAATGACTCTTAAATAGTTGTGTGTGTAATTCACATAAGAGTGTGTTTATGTGCTGCTTAGTAGTTAGTCAAATGACGAAGTGTTTCCATGTAAAACAGCACATTTGTGAATCTATCAGGCCTAAAAAACAAGCAAACACCACGACATGATGCTGCAGGGTGACGTGATTGTTATAGTCATGCTGTCGACGAAATCTTTATCGTTTTAGTTTATCGTCTTTGATTTGAACGAGTATTAAAGTGATACTCCACTTTTTTTGGAAATAGGCTCATTTTACAACTCCCCCAGAGTTAAACAGTTGAGTTTTACCGTTTTCGAATCCATTCAGCCGATCTCCGGGTCTGGCGGTACCACTTTTAGCATAGCTTAGCATAGATCATTGAATCGGACATGACCATTAGCATCTCTCTCAAAAAAATGACCAGAGAGTTTCGATATTTTTCCTATTTAAAACTTGACTCTTCTGTAGTTACATCGTGTACTAAGACCGACGGAAAATGAAAAGTTGCGATTTTCTAGGTTGATATGGCTAGGAACTATACTCTCATTCCTGCGTAATAATCAAGAAACTTTGCTGCCGTACCATGAGTCCAGCAGGCGAAATGATATGACGCAGCACCTGAAAATAGTCCCCAGCTCGGTAGACTATAGGATCGACTATTTTCAGACGCTGCATCATATTTCGCCTGCTGGACCCATGGTACGGCAGCAAAGTGTCCTGATTATTACGCAGGAATGAGAGTCATAGTACACTTAGTACTCGGCTGAATGGATTCGAAAACGGTAAAACTCAACTGTTTAACTCTGGGGGAGTTGTAAAATGAGCCTATTTCCAAAAAAAGTGGAGTATCCCTTTAACGCTGCTTAGTGAATAAGATGAGGACAATTAAAAAGTGCATAAAATGCGATAATCGTTTTCGCTCAGCCCCAGTTAGCATGTCATATTTGAACTGCCATTACGCAAGAATCTCGTTCGTTGCCGAGCGATGTACACATACATGTAGGGATAATTTGCGGGTGGGACATGTCCCCACCACTTTTTGCTAAGGTCGATATTGTCCCCACCACTTTTGAAACATATAATACAATTAAATAAAACATCTCCAGTTAACTAGCGGAGAATTAATTTCATTCGTTTGTTAAATAAGAGGCGATCTAGCGCTGAAATGTTGTTTTTTAAATAAAGTGATCAAAGTGCTCGTTGCCGCTGCGATCAGTGGCGCGGATACTGTGTTCTCTTGTGGCTCGCGCACAGTCTTCACTCGGACGCGCGCTTCAATCCATTGTGGAGAGACTCTATTCGTTCCGGTGAAATCACAAAACAAAATGCACACAAACGTGTCCCTGCCTGATATATAACCACTGATAAACATAATCGGTTTTGATGAGAAAATAAAAAAAACCCTATGCGAGTGCGGATTAGAACCCAGAACCTCTGACACGCTTGGCAAAAGTTCCGCCACTGGACCATTTAAATTCACGCTTAAATCTGTCGGATCTATTTATTCACGTGAAAATTCTCGCCACTAACAACATATATTAGACCTCATTAAACGACAAATTAAACCCAATGTACTATTTAAATCGACTGTTGAACATCGTAATGTTATTGTACATACATCTGATTTATGATTTAGCATTGTGTTAGCAATGTCCCACCCACTTTTTAAAACAAAGTTACACCACTGGATGTACAAAAAAAAAACGAAAAATGGACGGCAAGAGCGTCAAGCATCAGGTGAAGAAATCTTTCGAGATGGCTTCCACGAAATTAGGAGCTGACATCATGATCCCAATTGTGCAGAGGACTGTAAAAATGGAGAACGCCATGAGGCACAAACGATCGATCACCGCCGCCGCGAACTTCCATTCGTTACACACGTTCTCGTCCTCGTCCTGGTCGCGAAATCGTTTGGCGATATACCTCACTTCCTCTAGGATTTTGGCCAGCTCCAGTTCCAAAGCCCCACCCACGATGCCTCCACCGACTCCGCCCCTGATTCCAGCCCCGCCCCCTAGCGACGGCAGCGTCGACCCTGGCAACTGCACGTCTTCCTCAGTGGACGCCACGAGACGCCCGCAGAGCACACCGTCGTGAGAAGCGTAATGGACGCCCTCCATCCCTCTGAAGCCGATGTACAGCATGTTCCCGCTGACAGACTGCAGCGCCCCCTGGCTGACCGACAGATCCACGCTCGACACACTCCCACGCCGGGGATGTTTGTTGTGACACGCCAGACGGATCCGGTCCTCGCCGGGCCGGCGCATGCGGAGAAACCAAGCGCACCAGTTCAGGAGGAGAACGCGGGTCTAGACGAGAAAACACAAGCATGAACAGCCGCGTTTCCACCGAAATTACCCGGCCAGTTGATAATACCTAGAATATCAAAATCAACTGCTGGCTGTAGATCCTTTTCCTATTTAGCACCAAAACTTTGGAACAGTCTTCCTACCATTGTCCGGGAAGCAGACACACTCTGTCAGTTCAAAGCTAGATTAAAAACACATCTCTTTGACCTAGTATACACATAACACATTATAGACTTCTATAATTCAATGTTAGGCTGCATAGATCAGGTCAGTCGGAAACGGGAACACTTCTCATAAATCCTGATGTACTCGTTACATCATAAGAAGAATGGCATCTACGCTAATATTAGTCTCTCTGTTTATCCTGAGGTTTTCCCGCAGTCCGTCGGATCCAGGCCGTATCCAGATCTGATGAAGGACCTTCGCCTGGACCCGATGACAACGCAGTGCTGAAGTGCCAACTAGTCTCTCCCTATGGAGGATCCCTCTACCACTCTACAGATAAGGCGTTGTCGGGAAACTCAATTCGCGTATCTACCCTGAAGTGAAGTTTAGGCTTGGTTTGTAGGGAATTACAAACCTGCGCACATATATTCAAACACACATAACTATAGAACCAATTCTTAATGCGCATGTGAACGCCATCAGCGTTTCTCACAGGTTCGTGTTTAAAGTCTGTGTAGAGAGAATGGTGTCGCCTTAGCGGCTCCTAATTTAATATCAAATGATCCTTGTGACGGAAGCGAATCAATCAAAACTAACTTTAACTGGAAAATAACTTTATTAAAGAGCCGCTATAAAGCCAAAACAATCTCTGTTACCTTAAATTATACGCTTATCTCTGTAAAGCTGCTTTGAAACAATCTCCATTGTTAAAAGCGCTATATAAATGAAGATGACTTGTCTTGACTTGACAATAGGGGCTTTCGCACTGAAGGAACCTTTATGCCGCATTTTGATTGGTTGACTCCACGCAGTATTTTATTTCAACCAGCATCTGTTGCGGTGCGTGCAGTGACAGTCATTTGCTATTCGAATGAACAATGGAGTTTAAAAAATACGACCAATGGACCGACGACGAAGATCGGGCTTTATTAAGCTTAAATTCAGAGGATGAAATCCACCGTCCACAACAGATGGTGGTTGAAATAAAATGCGGCATGAACTCGACCAATCAGCATGTTCAGCGCCCAAGTCTTATCCCTGAAAGTTCCTGAACTATACCACCTCGCAAGAAGGGACTTTCGGAGGGGGAAATATTTACCCGGAGCTTCATCTAGATCCTGGTTCCTGCGGTGGAAACACACCACAAAGTTCCTAGTTTCTGGGGAAAGTTCCTGCGTTGGAAATGCGACTAATGAAGTAACGATCTCATCCATGCAAATACTACTGTGTTTCATGATTAGTTTGTTTGAGCACTATTTGCATAACTCAAAGATTCGCTGAGTCAATATGACTGAATCAATGCAGGTGACTCATCATAATGCTGTAGGGATTTCTGGAGGCGTACGCGGCTTTCCTCCTAATTGGTGCTTGAATATTCATTGTCATTCTACACAACGAAGGCCTGACAAATATTATTCAAGCAAAAATGGAAATTAATATTTCATGTTGGCTAGGTTAAGAGTGTGCCTAGAAAACAAATTTGCACAAAGGTTTGTTTCCTAGTGTCCAGTCTCATGCATTTGTTATGAATCGATTCTGATTCACGTCACACATCCTCTGTAGAATGAGGCGACCGGCGCTCGGAAAGACACTTTAACCTTCAACACTTTTAGTGCAGAGTGAGAGAGACTGTTGTAACTTTACTTTTATTATAATATATATATATATATATATATATATATATATATATATATATATATATATATATATATATATATATATATATATATATATATATATATATATATATATATATATATAGCCCCCAGAAGTATTTGGACATTAAATTCACAATTTATAATTTATTAATAATGTATGGAATAAAAACAAAATACTAAGATAAAAAATAGGATAAATAAATAAATATATTTGTAAATAAATAAATAAACAATATTTATTTACAAAATGTATTTAAATAAATAAAATAATGCTAAAATAATAATATAAATATTATATTAAATGTAGTATAATAAAAATAAATAAATATTTTACATTTATTTTGTAACAAAAACTAAAAATACACACAATTAAAAATATAGCAATAATGTATCGAATAAAAATGAAACAAGCAAACAAACAAACAAATAAATATGGGATAAATAAATCAATGATTTAGTAATGTAAAGCTTTTGTAGCAATTTTTTTAAACGTATTACTAAAAATATATTAATAATGTATGAAACAAAGTACTAAATAAAAAGTGAAAAACAAAAAAAAACTTACATGGAAATAACTAATAAATAAACAATAACCAAAAAAAAAAAAAACTGTGATAAATTAACAAACAAACAAATAAATAAATAAATGCTTTGGTAATATAAAGCTTAAGTAGCAAAAATACACACAAAATTAAAATATATGAATAATGTATTAAGAAAATTAAATAAAAAGCTAAACAAACAAACAAACAAATACATATATAAAAATAAAAATGGGATGGGATAATACAAAAATAAAAGCTTCAGTAATGTAAAGCTTTTGTAGAAACATTTAAAATACACAAAAAATATATTAATAATTTATGAAATAAAATACTAAATAAAAAGTGAAACAAACAAGTAAATAACTTACTAATAAATAAATAAACAAAATTAAAAAATTAAGTAAAAAAATGTCAACTTAAACAAATAAATAAATGTAGCAAAAAGTAAAAAAAATACATGCACAATTGAAAATATATTAATAAATGAAATAAAAACAAAAAAGAGAGAAAAAAGCAAAAAAAAAAAATCTGTTTGAGATCGTGATGGAGAGCGTTTCTCTTACCCATCGTGGCATCTTGGCTCCGTCAGGATCGTGATAGTGATACTGCAACACCAGGACTGTAGCGATGACTGACAGACCCACAATCACCATGGTGGTCGCAAAATATTGAGCTGAAACACACACACACACACACACACTGAATCCACTACAATCCCTGCATGTAGATGACGCATTCATGAGATCTTCAGCGGTGTGTGTCTGAGCTGTGAGAAAACACACTGTGCCATTACAGAACGTCAAGCGTCAGTAAACCCAATCTAATCTGATCCCGAACCCTGGAGAATCTCTCAGTCCTGCACAATTCAATAAAAGAGTCACGGTAAAATGACTCATTGTCATAGTAGGTGAGGTGGAAATATTCAGTTAATAATAATTTTATTTTTACTTAAATTTGCATCTGTGACTCACACAATTCCATCATGTGATGCTGTTTTCTGGTCCTAAAAGTGTCAAACTAATTTTATATCTTATTTTATTTGTATTTACTATTTACTTTTTTTAGTTTGCAAGTTTTCCAACCCTGTTATAACTTACATTTATAAGCAGATGCTTATATCCAAAGTATGGAAGCTTGTTTCCGCCACAGAATAAAACATTTTAAAAGATAATTGCGACTTTTTATCTCACAATTGCGAGTTTACATCTCACAATTCTGACTTTATTTCTCAGAATTGCGTGAAATAAAGTCGCAATTGCGAGATATAAAGTCAGAATTGCGAGATATAAAGTCAGAATTGCGTGAAATAAAGTCGCAATTGCGAGATATAAAGTCAGAATTGCGTGAAATAAAGTCGCAATTGCGAGATATAAAGTCAGAATTGCGTGAAATAAAGCTGCAATTGCGTGTTATAAAGTCAGAATTGCGTGAAATAAAGCTGCAATTGCGTGTTATAAAGTCAGAATTCTGACTTTTTTTCTCGCAATTGCGAGTTTATATCTCACAATTCTGACTTTATAACACGCAATTGCCACTTTATATCATGCAATTCTGACTTCATATCTCGCAATTCTGAGAAAAAAAGTCACAATTCTGTTGCCTTTGGCTTGCTCAGTTGGGGATATTTGGGGATATTTAATTTAATTAATCAATCAACGATACTATTGATCAGCATTACCAAACGTGGACGTTCCACTAGAAACAAACATTGATGTATTGTTTTAATTTATTACTGTGAAGCTGCTTTGATACAACCTGTGTTGTGAAAAGCGCTATATAAATAAACTTGACTTGACTTGATATATCGCAATTGTGAGAAAAAAAGTCAGAATTGTGAGATAAAATGTCGCAATTATTATTATGTATTTATTATTCAGTGGCGGAAACAAGCTTCCATACTAAAGTGACTTACAAACGAGGAAAATTCATATATCAAATATCAAAATGCAGGACTATATAGAATACAGATTTACCATAAATAAAGTAAATAAGGATATCCAACATTTGATGCATTTAAAATTAGGTTATTTTTATGTGATGTTCATTTCATATTTATGGCTGTTATTGCTTTTGAAATAAAGTTGCATGAACATCACTAAAGTCGAACAGATTCTAGACAAGCTTGGTTAAAAAAAACATGTGAAATGGTCTTTTCTGTGAGGTTATTGGATGGGTTTTCCCTCTGTGACGGTGTGTTAGTGAACAGACAGATAACATGTCAGGGCCGTTTCAGGGTGAATGATTGCACTGGTTTCTAACAGGCCCGTTCGTGAACGATACACAACCATGAATGAGTGGCATCTCGATTTTCAGGGTCTCTAAAGAAGCGTCCGTCATTTCTCTCCATCTGTGCCACTCATTACCATCTGCCCCGCCCCCTCGCTGTGATTGACAGCTCCACTCACCAATCAGAGGCACTGAATCTGACGTGGCTGGCATGATCTCAGCCACCAGGAGCATGAAGACGGTGAGCGACAGCAACACTGTGATTCCTGTCATAAAACAGGACAGAAAAACACTTTAATATCTGCGTTCATTGCATGCTCCTGCAAAACTATTCTATATTAACGCATATTAAGTAAGTATTAATTGTACAAGTTAATGGTAAGTTTCTGAATTTCTCTAGGCTAACTCTTAGCAGCCTGCAATTAGATTAATTAAAAATAAAATTTAGTTTACCGCAATTATTAGGAATCAAAGTTCTAATATTATATTTAATTATACACATACACACACAATATAATGCTTTGTATATATATTGTATAAAAATAAATATAATTATTTTATATTTACTCGTTGACGTATCCCACAATGCCATGCGCCGGATTCCCATTTCAAACAAACCGGAAACAGTATCGAATGTGCTTTTTAAACATCTACTAAAAACATTATTTGAGCAAAAAGTTGACCCAAAACTCAATAAAATGATTTAATATTATTGTAGCATAATGCATACTGTCTCATATACTATTCTTAAAAAATAGTATGCATTATACAGTACAGACTTCACAGTGTGCACTACACTGGTATTCTAGATAGAGCCACTGTCTTTTAAATGCTATAATGCGATACAGAAAGTCAAGGGATGCAGCACACACACACACACACACACACACACACACACACAGAACTAAGACACCATGAAATTAAAGACACACTGAGCATTAGACGCTCTTGTATTGTAAAATCAGCAGTTCTCGTTTGCTGAATTCAAACCCACTTATCAGCAAGAGCAGACTTTCCTCAGGAGAGACATCTGAGAAGTAGCAAACTTCATTTAGTCTAATATTGCTCATATTAAAGAGGTGTGTCTGCATGTCATGCGTCTCACCCAGCGATATCTTCTCCCCGGAGTCGGCGGGCAGCAGAAACACCAGCAGCGCGAGAGTGGAGATGAGCACGCATGGGATCAGGAGGTTGAGCCCGTAGTAAAGCGTTCTCCTCCTCATGACCACGGTGAAGGTGACGTCAGGGTACGGCTCCTTACAGCAGTCGTAGAACTTCTCATTCCTCCTGCCTGGAACCTCTACAACACACACACACACACAGGTCAGAAAACCCAAGCAACTGTATAGCAACACCCAGTCACCCCCGATAACACCCTAGCAACACCCCGTCAACGTCCCTAACACCCTAGCAACTGCATACCAACACCCTATCAACCTCCCATAACACCTTAGCAACTGCATAGCAACACCCTGTCAACCCCATCACACCCTAGCAACTGCATAGCAACACCCTATCAACCTCCAATAACACTTTAGCAACTGCATAGCAACACCCAGTCACCCCCGTCAACGTCCCTAACACCCTAGCAACTGCACAGCAACACCCTATCAACCTCCCATAACACCTTAGTAACTGCAGAGCAACACCCTGTCAACCCCATCACACCTTAGCAACTGCATAGCAACACCCTATCAACCTCCAATAACACCTTAGCAACTGCATAGCAACATCCTGGTAACCCCCCATAAAACCCTAGCAACACCCTGTCAACCTACCATAACACCTTAGCAACTGCATAGCAACACCCTGGCAACCCCCCATAACAACCTAGCAGCCACATACACGGGTTTCTTGTATACAAACAAAACCGGATGCGCGCGCATCCAAGAGGCAGAAAACCGCTAGCTGTTATGCCGAGTTCTGTAAAAGAACATTGTAATTAACGTAGATTTCGCATTGTTTGTAATTTCTTGCTGACTCAATAATGAACTGCAATTTCAGAGTTGGATCTGTTTGTTTGTGTTTATATTATATTAATATAACATTATGTAAAACGTCCAACTGTTTACGAATTAAAATCCGGACATACTGTGATGCATGAATTATCATGTTAACGTTAGACTATAGCAATGTAGTAATGTAATAGCCAATGTTAGGAGTGCAGCATAGAGCTGTGCTTTTATAAGTTAGCCTTGTTTACGTTACGACCTGCAACATTTCATGACACAACTTTACTGTAAATCAAAGATTTGACGATGGATTATGTGGGAACCCTTAGTACCTCCGACCGTGGCGATTAGCCTAACTTATATTAAAAAATAATTACTCTCAGCAATGGTGAGATCTTGCCGGATCTATGCAATACATGACGATCTTTGGATTGTGGATGACAAGAAGTGGCCAGCAATTGTATGGCCTGATATAATTATCTTATTCAGACACCAAGTATACAAGAGAAATGATTAGAGCATACAAATCCCTTGATCCCTATGTGCTATATGGTCATGTGCAGCTCGTCAAATACTTTGATGCTGCACCGGATTTTTGCGTGTTGAGGATGTGCTCCCTAGTCAAAGGCAAGGCATTAAAGCCAAGCCTTATGATTTTAAGGCATTTTTTTGGCAAAACCATGCTTCCCCATAGGAATGTTGAACATCAGGCACCCAGCACTGGCTACAACTCCTTGGCATTTTGACTTAGCAATAACACCACCACTATGCTACTAGCCGAACCCTTTACTCCGGTAGGAAGAGCGCGGGTCTTTTGCCTCTTGGTTGCGTGCGCAAGTAGTGATGACGTCGCCGAGAAATCCATGTATAGCAACCTGTCAACCCCCATAACATCTTAGCAACTGCATAGCAACACCCTGTCAACCTCCCATAACACATTAGCAACACCATGTCAACCCCCCTCCCAATAACACCCTAGTAACTGGATAACAACACCCTGGCAACCACCCATAAAACCCTAGCAAACCAACAGCAACACCCTGTCAACCTCCCATAACACCCTAGAAACTGCATAGCAACACCTAGGATTAAACAAACAGAACAGAATCAAACACAACAAAATCAAAGACAACAGAATCAAATACAAAAGACAAAAAAAATAATAATAATCAAACATAACAGAATCAAAAAACATCAAGGAATCAAACAGAACTGAATCAAACACAATCATAAACAACAAAATTTAAAGACAAATGAATAAAACAACATAATCAAAGAGTCAAACACAACAGACTCTGTATTTATCACTAAAGGATCGACTTTCATTGAATGTTTTCAATAAACTTACTACAGGAAACCATTTATTTTGTTAGGTCAGGTTTGGCTCTTTTTGATACGTTTTCAGAAATATTGTTTGTATGAGAACAGAAATCATGCCCATCAGGATCTGTAGATCAGACGGTCTGTGTGATCTGACCGCTCTTCTACACATGTGAAGAGATTTATTCTCCCAAAGGTACTGTACGCATCACTTTCAATTACATGAAGGCCACGGCCCATTGGTCAGAGTTCCATCCAATCAGCAGCCTCGATCAGACCATCACTGACCAGCACTGAAACCAGAACCACCAGCCAAACATCATACGAAGATATTTCTTAAGATTCCTGATCCAAGCCTGAGGATTATAATAATGATGTCCCCATGTCTAATCTTCATGCATGTGCTTTATGAGGGCAGCTAATTATTTTTCTGATCATTTATGCAAACTCTCTACAGCTTCTGGCGCTCGTAATCTGCACAAATAATGTTCTGGAAGACAGAAATGTCATATACATATCAGGGCATCTTGTGAAATACTGACTATTTATTTACAGATGAATGATTTCACATGCAGTTATGAGGGAAATCTCTGCTTCATCTTTGTGTGCGTGTATGAAATTATGCATGACAGATGCTATTATGTAAAACTTGTTTGTTTCCATCCAGTGTTTCTGAACATCTGCCTCAAATCACACGTCTCACCTAAAACCAACTAATAAAAAAACATACACTACCGTTCAAAAGTTTGGGGTCAGTAAGATTTTTAATGTTTTTAAAAGAAGTCTCTTCTGCTCACCAAGGCTGCATTTATTTGATAAAAAATACAAACAAAAACAGAAATATTGTGAAATATTACGACAATTTAAAATGACTGTTTTCTATTGTAATACATTTTAAACTGTAATTTATTCCTGTGATCAAAGCTGAATTTTCAGCATCATTACTCCAGTCTTCAGTGTCACATGATCCTTCAGAAATCATCTAATCTATCTAATATGAGGATTTGCTGATCAAGAAACATTCATTATTATTGAAAACAGTTGTGTACAATTTTTTTTCAAAATTCTTTGATGAATAGAAAGTTGAAAAGAACAGCATTTATTTAAAATAGAATATATTTCTAACATTATAAATGTCTTCACTGTAACTTTTGATCATCCTTGATGAATAAAAGTATTGATTTATTTTATTTCTTTCCCCCAAAAATAAAATTAAAATTCTTTCTGACCCCAAACTTTTGTAGTGTTTAATGTTACAAAAGCTTTCCATTTCAGATAAATGCTGTTCTTTTGAACTTTAGTGTATATATGAACAAAATTATTTACATGAATTGGAATGAGACTAAATGAAAATTAGATATGTTGAAGTTGTAGTAAAATGACTCAAATTTAAATAATGTAATCAAAACTAAATAGACATTTAGAAATTAATAAAATGTACAAAATACAACAAAATTATTAAAACTGTAAAATAAAAATAAAATTTTTGTTTGGTTTAAGTACTAAAATGACTAAAAACACAACAAAATTATTAAAACCATATAACTAAAATCCAAATAAATCGTTTAGTTTAAGCCGAAGTAATACAATTAATAAAAGTAAAACTGAACTAAAAATGTATAAAAAAAATGATACTTTAAAAGACTAATACAAATTATTATTAAAACTGTAAAACTATAATTGAAATATAATTTTTGTTTAGTTTAAGCTGAAGTAATACAATTATTAAAACTAAAACTTTTAAAAAACTAGTAAAAAAAAAGACAAAAAATGATTGAAAATGGAAAATATACTAAATATACTAAAACTAGTAAAAATATTAATAAATACTATAATAATAATAATAATACATTAATAATAACTGTTATAGACAGTGTACAGTTATAATATCATGTGTCTTAGGGCATTTACCATGGTACCAGCATGGTATTTTTTGCATTGTGTTAGATTATCACATAAATATGGAAGAGGATTAGGGCCAAGCAATAATAACTCCTTAAATTTAGAGAAAAAAAAGTCGAAATACAATCTTGAGAATAAACATTAAATATTGAAAATAAAGTCGTTGTGTTTCGAGAAAAAAATCGTTAAATTTCGAGAAAAAAGTCAAAATACAATCTTGAGAATAAACTCATTACATTTCGAGAATAAAGTCGTTGTGTTTCGAGAAAAAACTTGTTAAATTTCGAGAAAAAAGTCTAAATAATCGTGAGAATAAACTCATTAAATTTAGAGAATAAAGTAATAAAATTTAACGAGTTTTTACTTGAAACACAACAACTTTATTCTCGATATTTAATGAGTTTATTCTCAAGATTGTATTTCAACTTTTTTTTCTCGAAATTTAACGAGTTTAATTTAGCATTATAATGACTTTAATCTCAAGATGTTTTTTTTCTCAAGATTTGTATTATTGCTTGGCCCTAATCCTCTTCCGTACATAAATAACATGATTCTGTTAAAGATTCAGCATGACTGTGTGAAACTCACCAACCAGATCCCATTCCCCGTTGGCGATGTAGCCGGTGATGTCGGCCTCCAACATCTGCAGGTCCAGAGACCATCCGCCGTACGTCCACGAGCCGAACTTCAGATCGCAGCGCTGGACGTCGAACGGGAACCAGCGCACGTCGATGTAGCACGTGCTCTTAAAGATCCCTGAACAAGTCAAGTCAGCTTTATTTCAACACACAGCGATGCCACTGAAGAACCTTTCAGTCAAATCTCTCAAAAGAACCAGTTTTTAAAGAACACTTACCTTTCCTCGGGTCATTTTGACCCGAAACTCTTTTTTATTTATTTTTTATTTAGTGTTCATCAGAGGGGACCAAGACACTAGGACTTTTGTTGCACTTGAACCACGTACACACACACACACACACAAAAAAAACAATTTTTTTAAAAGATTCGAGGAGTTTTGTGGTTGAAATTTTAAAAAGTAACAAATCATGCCCTCACGGGTCAATTTGACCCTCTTAAGAATAAATGGAATGTAAGGAATGCTTCAGGACACAGAAAAAACGAAAAATGCTCAAAATTCAAACTAAAAATGCTAAAACTATACAAAAAAAAAAAAAATTTATAACGTCTACATGTGTATCTGAATGCATACTGAAGTTAACTGACTTTAGGACCCAGAGGAACAGCTCATTTACTCCATATAGAGCTATAAGGCCATCTAGAGTCATGAAATATCATGTTATATTGTTATTTTTCCACAAGCGGTCTGCAAAGACACCCAATGTAAGATATTGTGAGCTGAATTAAAAGGTTTATGCATGAAATTGTGAGTTATTTTGAACTTAAGTTGAAAGAATGTGAGGAATGTGCTTAAATTACTATTTATTTAGTTATTTATCGATCAAATCTAGTCATTTAAAGGTAAATAAAATGAAAAAGAAAAAAAAATTCATTAAAAAATGTAAAAAATATTATTAAAATGAAATAAAATAAGCTTTATGGACAAAAAAAAAAAAGAAGTATAATTTTACGGCTTTGGATCATTTTGACCCGCGAGGGAAGGATGAGGGTTTAGATATCTAAAGAATCTTTTGTGGAATTGAAAGGCTCTATGGATGTTCAAGGTTTTTATGGTTCATCAATGCCAATAAAGAACTTTTATGTTTAGGAGCGTATGTTAATCCAAAGCATAGCCCAAAATAATTCCCCATATATCGGACGAAGATGAAAGACATCTCGTGAAGACATCATCCCTCTGAAGACAAACGCCTGTGAATCTAGTTTGTTCCTCATTACTCTGAGTCTGAAGGCCTTCCACACACATTCTGTACTTTCAGGCTGAGACTTGTATGTGTGTGTGTGTGTATTTGTATTGATTTCTGTCAGTGGACAGGTGGCTCCTCACAGTAATCGAGACGACACACTCTGAGGTGAAAGTGTGTGTTTTCCAGGTGACAGGTGAGTTAAGGTCACCCTGAACCCTGTTAAGTCCACTAGGGATTAATGTCCCCGCCGCTGCCTTCGAATCACGTCACGCGGATCGTGTTTATGAGACGAGCGCACGTGAGCAGCGCAACAATGTGGCAGTGACCTCTGGGAAACTCAGGATTTACTCTGAGCCTTGGCTAGGATGATGAGAATAAATCAGGACAGGCTGGAGACGCGGGGCTGCGGATGGAAGCGGTTTAGCAGATTGACAGAAGTGAGTAGGTACATTTTTATAACCTATTAGACCGTATTTTGGAACTTTAGGTATTTTGGAACTTTAGGTCTTTTGGAACTATACGTATTTTGGAACTTTCTATATTTTGAAACTAGATATTTTGGAACTTTTAGGTATTTTGGAACTTTCTGTATTTTGGAACTTTCTGTATTTTGAACCTAGATATTTTGGAACTTTAGGTATTTTGGAACTTTAGGTCTTTTGGAACTATACGTATTTTGGAACTTTCTGTATTTTGAAACTATGTATTTTGGAACTTTCTATATTTTGAAAATAGATATTTTGGAACTTTGTGTATTTTGAAACTATGTATTTTGGAACTTTCTATATTTTGAAAATAGATATTTTGGAACTTTCTGTATTTTGGAACTTTCTATATTTTGAAACTAGGTATTTTGGAACTTTAGGTCTTTTGGAACTTTAGGTCTTTTGGAACTATACGTATTTTGGAACTTTCTGTATTTTGAAACTATGTATTTTGGAACTTTCTATATTTTGAAAATAGATATTTTGGAACTTTGTGTATTTTGAAACTAAGTATTTGGAACTTTCTATATTTTGAAAATAGATATTTTGGAACTTTAGGTATTTTGGAACTATGTATTTTGGAACTTTACATATTTTGGAACTATGCATTTTGGAACTTTAGATATTTTGGAACTTTAGGTATTTTGGAACTTTAGGTATTTTGGAACTTTGTGTATTTTGGAACTATGTATATTTTGAACCTAGATATTTTGGAACTTTGTGTATTTTGAAACTTTAGGTATTTTGGAACTATGTATTGTGGAACTTATTTTAAATATTTTTTTTTAATTTACATTCCCAGGAGGACTTGGAAAGCACGATAACTTAACACACCCACATGAAGACTTTATCTCATCATCATAACAGGCAGAAATGGTGAGTTTTGTCAGTATTTTACCTGGCGGCAGGTACTGGCAGTATCCAGAAGAGTTGATCAGCACGTTAGTGTGAAATGCGGCGTCAAATCTCTCATCAGCACTGTTAGAAACCAAAGACAAAGAAGAGGCTCAAATATACCAGTTTTCTTTTGTTTCACGCTTTTATCACAACATCATTCCAGGGTTATTATCGTTTAATAAAACTAATTCAAATAAAGCTGGAATAAAACCATAGTTCGAATTACAGGGGGTACTGGGGGGGTACTATACCCCCCAAAGGGACAGAAATATCAGTTTTGGGGGGGTCAGATAATTTTTCTGATACTGTGAAAAAAATTAATTACAGTTACAATACAAGTCAACTCCTATTTTCACTGTAGGAACATTTTATTGTAAAGCGATTTCAGACACCCCTATTGTGGACCGTACCATTTTTAACCACCGTGGCTAGAAGCAGCGGAGATAGAGAACGACCTCAACTTCTCAAGCAAGTGTCAACGTTGAATGACAAAACGCTAGTTTCATAAAGTATCATTCTTTTCAACATTCCTTATTTGTATATACAAAAATATTTAAAATAATCTAATTTAATACAGTTATAATTTTTCAGTGTAAATTATTTAGTTTTATAGGTACAGCCTAGTGTCTAATTATTTTAATTTAATATATTTATCAAATTTAAGAATTTGAAATGAAAGATGGAGCATATATTTAATAAAATTAGGGGAAAATGCCCTTTATAAAGGTACAGAAAATTATTCTGAGTGTTTTCAAACAGTGATGTAATGAAACATTGACAATTTAAGCTTGAAGGGAGTAAAGCCTCTGTTTAGGCTATTAAGGAAATGTAATTTTGCCAAAAGAAGAACTTTTATTTAAATACATTTTCATTTTAAATCAGCCTACTTCAGTGTGATATGTTACCATATTATCATGCTTAACACTAAGAATTTGAATAATTGTAATGTGATGATCAGATGCAGATATCTAAATCAAAGAATATGGGCGGTTTGCAGGTGGATTATTTATTTTTAATAGTGGATTCGGGTGACTCAAAGTGCACCAGATTAATGAATTTATCTTTAAAATGTACAAAATTTTCTTCCGGGGGGACATGCCCCTGGACCCCCCTAGAGATACCGAAAAATGTGGGAAACACATTAGGCTATATGATGATCTACAAAAAAAATACTAATTTAATTATCATATTATTAAAATACATTATTAGGATTTTACCACCTCCGTCTCATTTTGAGCCAGGAAAAACCCTGAAATAGGCAATAGGCTTCTTGTAAAGGTATTACTTTTACTAGTAACTAGAATGGTATTTCAGTGGACTTAACTTCTAACTTTTGGGAGTTGATCAAAACAGTTCTCTTTTGGATATATAATAACAATGATATATTCTGTAGCCTACTGATTATCAGTTTGTTGCATGTTTAGACCTTGTATGTGTGTTGCACAACACATGTTGCACTTGGCGATCACAGTGGGGATTGACATGGTAGTGGACCATGATGGTCATAGAAGAAGTGAAGGAGCAGTACCCCCCAATTATGGTGGGGTAATTCGCACTCTGAATAAAACTAAATATAAATATTAGCTAAACAACTTAAACTAAATGAAAATTAGAAACATTGCCTTGGCAATAAACTGAAATAAGTTTGAGTTGAAGCTCTAAAATTAATTACTAGAAATAAAAAAAAAATCTAAAACTGAATCAAAATAAATTACAGTATTTAAGAAAAAACATAAAACTAACAAAATGACAAAATCATATAACAAAATGACTAAAAATTAAACAAATTTAAATTTACATGAAAACTGAAAATATAAAAAGCAAATTCAAAATATGAATAAAACCAAAATAACACTGCATGATTCCCAGAAATAAAATAAAATAAAATATGAATATTAATTGAAAAACAAAATAAAAATTAGAAACATTGCCTTGGCAATAAACTGAAATAAGTTTGAGTTGAAGCTCTAAAATTAATTACTAGAAATAAAAAAAAAATCTAAAACTGAATCAAGATAAATTACAGTATTTAAGAAAAAACATAAAACTAACAAAATGACAAAATCATATAACAAAATGACTAAAAATTAAACAAATTTAAATTTACATGAAAACTGAAAATATAAAAAGCAAATTCAAAATATGAATAAAACCAAAATAACACTGCATGATTCCCAGAAATAAAATAAAATAAAATATGAATATTAATTGAAAAACAAAATAAAAATTAAAAATGTTGCCTTGGCAATAAATTGAAATAAGTTTATGTTGAAACACTAAATTTATTAAATAAAAACTAAAACTGAAATAAAAATAAATTAAACCTAAATACATTTATAAAGATAAAACTAAAATAACACTGAATCATTCCCAGATATTCGTATTCCTAATCATAATAAATAAGCACTGCACGTGTCCAAACTTTTGACGGGTCGTGTGGCGGATTGGAAGTGCATCACCTTGCAACTTTAGCAGGACAAACAGAACTATAAACCAGGAGCGGCGCGAGTCTGGAGTCAGCGAAGTAAATCACAGTTATTTAAGAAGCCACAAAACTGCCAAAGATGACAAAGTCACTGACGCCCGAGCGCAGCGATCAGAGAGAGAGAGAGAGAGAGAGAGAGAGAGAGAGAGAGAGAGAGAGATTCAGCCATGACAGCAATCAAAGGCCAAACCCCTCATTCACTGAACTTCCGCACTCTTTTCTGACAGAGATGAAGGGAACATGTGCAAGAAGAGACAAAAGCTGAGAACACATCTTCCACAGAGACATAAAACTATAATCAATGCGGTCTGATCATAAACACTGTACAGGAGATAAACAAACCCAGCACTGACCAGCATTCTTCATATCTTCTCGTGTTCACGTCAAGTGTCTTAGCTTGTGTTTAAACTGTGTAATCCAACCGGATGGACATTTTGTAAGCGATTAAAGTAATCATCAATCTTAAAGTATATGTGAAGGTCAAAATAAATGAGAAGTGCTGAGAATTAAAAAAATGGGCAGGTAATTTTCATTGTAAAGGTTGAGTGAGAAACACATCTCAGTCTTCACTGACTTCCCTTAAATCATTGGATTGGCTACCGCTCCCGAGTCCCGGATGGGACGGGAATTGACAGAAATCCAATAAAGATTTACACACTTTCCGAATTTTAAGCTATTTGATGATGCAACATTTGCACAGACTGAAATTATCATAGCTATTAAATAATATAATTATATCATAATTACATAGTCAACAGACCTGATCCACATTAAAGTTTAAAGATGTTTTTGCATACAATAATTATAAAGGACCTATTATGCCCTTTTAGTCTTGATGTTGTTTTCAGGCTCTACTAGAACAGGTTTTCCTGCTTAAATGTTGATTATTCTCCTCATATTCTCCATTGTTGCGGCTCCTCTCTTCCCAGTCTGTCAGTAACGCTCAGAGATGTGTTTCCCGTACAACGCCGTATCTCGCTGCTTCACTATCATGGTACGATGCATCGTTGAAGAAACCAACTAGCGAGTCACGACTGTTTCCCGAAACTGTACTGTCGCAAACTGGTTGTTCAACCACGCTGGTTTATGACGTCACGCACGTGTTGCTCAATAACTTCTTTTAATGAATCTGTTTGAGATCGAATTAACGCTAGATGTTTTGTTATAAATTACAGACATGACATCTGAGGACTATTTCAAATTTTTCTCAGTTATTTTGCTTTATTTCCAGATTCAATCAAAGACTCGCTCTTACACTAGAGCTCGTTAGCACATGCGCACTTCACAAACGACACTTTAAATCTCTTGACAAACTCAAAGACGTAAATTTCATTTGTGTGTATTCTAAAGACACAGGTTGCACTGAATATCAGCTTGCTTATTTTGCTCAAGATAAGGATTTATTGAGTCCACATTTCATGCAAACAAGAACCCTGGGGTCAGGGTTTGGGGTTTGGGGTCGAGGTTTGGGGTCAGGGTTTGGGGTCGAGGTTTGGGGTCGAGGTCTGGGGTCGGGGTTTGGGGTCAGGGTTTGGGGTCGAGGTTTGGGGTCAGGGTTTGGGGTCGAGGTTTGGGGTCGGGTTTGGGGATCGGGGGGTTGGGTTTGGGGGTCAGGGTTTGGGATCGGGGTTTCGGGTCGGGTTTGGGGGTCGGGGGGTTGGGTTTGGGGTCAGGGTTTGGGATTGGGGGGTTGGGTTTGGGGTCAGGGTTTGGGATCGGGGTTTCGGGTCGGGT
>NC_138244.1:3984578-3997078 GCF_964197995.2 Scardinius erythrophthalmus
TCAACAGGCTTTTTGTTTCAAAAACATTTGAGATTATTTTACTTCCATAAAAATCTTTCCAACCCCAAACAACTGAACTATCATCTGATATGCAACACGACCAGTTACAGTTAGAACTGATCTGAAGTGTAATGTACTGTAAATGACATTAGTATATGGTGAACACATGCTGTGTAGCGTCAGAGAGTTTTACCAGTTGAAGCCAGATGTTGGTTGTCAGAACCTGGTTCTTCTCATCCTGAAAATAAAACACAAGAGAGAACAGCCGTCATCTCCAGACGCCATAAAGCGCTTTAGATCGCCTCTAAATGTCAGTGAGATTGCGTCGTAATTTACAGCTTATTTAAGGACCGGATGCGATTCATGAGTTTTTCTCTGCTTGAGCTCAAGAGGCGATTGAGGACGTAGATTGTCTGACATCATTGTTTTATTACTTGTACTTCTTTACTGTGAACGGAGTGTTTGATGGGATGTTTGATTAGAAAAGCAGATTTCCTCTGAGCAGGTGTCGTGGCATCAGGTGTATTTTCGGGACAGGGTTTCAGAAATAGCAAAAAATAATCACTGCAAATCACTAGCGCAACCGGATCAGTGGCTGTGAAATCTGCATGAAACTAGGTTGCAGATCTCTCATTATAAAACCAAACTAAAAGATGGCAGGACTTAAAAGTACAGCAGGAATTAGAGAAACTGCATGGCTTTCAGGGTTCAGTTGTGCTCTTTTATATCCTGATTGGAAACTGACATGGCTCTTTCTCTCCCTCTAAATGAATTTTCATCAAATGCTCCATCAGAGAGTGGAAACACTCTTAATCAAAGTGTGTATTTCCATCTGGTGCCAAAGAGATGCTAACATCAGTGTCTGACAACACATTAGCAGAACATTAGCACTGTCATCGTGCATCACTGTTATTGACACATGCACAAAATGTAATAAATAAATAACTAAAAATTATTTTATATAAATGAATGAATTAATTAAT
Organism: Scardinius erythrophthalmus; assembly: GCF_964197995.2. Classification (NCBI taxonomy): domain Eukaryota; kingdom Metazoa; phylum Chordata; class Actinopteri; order Cypriniformes; family Leuciscidae; genus Scardinius; species Scardinius erythrophthalmus. Next base: position 3,985,562 of record NC_138244.1, read on the forward strand.
TCAGGTCAATACAGAATTTAAATAAATAAATAAATATTAAATTAAATATAAAAAAAGAAGCAAAAAAGCAATCCTAAAATTAGGTTATATTGCAATAAAGGAAATATTGCAATAAAATATAAAATTATTTTAAAACAAACAAATAAATAAATAAATATTAAAATAATTTAGAATATACATTAATATAAAATAATTTTGGTTAAAAAAATAATAATAATTTTGAACAAAAAATAAAAGATATTTAATATACATACATAAATGTTGAAATAAATATAACTTTTAATAAATAAATAAATACATATAAAGTATATATAAAAATATGGAATAAATAAAAATAAGCACGCTGAATAAAGAAATAAATTCAGGTAAATACATATAAAATCATTTCAAGTAAATAAATAAATTCAGGTCAATGCATATAAAATAATTTTGAATAAACAAAGAAATATTAAATAATTTTGGAAAAATAAATAAATATGTTTGAGAGGTGGTTAAACACGCAGCTGCTGAGAACATCTGCCATAACGCAGCTGAGATCTCTAGCCATCACACACACACACACACACGCTCATCCGAATACACATGCGTCACGGTTATAGCCTGCAAACATTACAGCACAGTGAGCGCACAAATACACACACACTCCTCCAGACTCAACAGAGTGAATCCCAATGTTTGCCAGCAATTCAAACCTGAGCAAATGTGAGTTATCATTATCATATTAGCGTGAGCTCCTTAAACACAGGCTAGCAGCCAGCATTAATGAGTTCACATCATAGTGTGGTGAGCAAACTCATTATGTAAGCAGTAGAGAAGGAACTGCTTATAACAAGTAGAGTTGCTTATAACAGTAAGCAATAGAGAGAGAGAGAGAGAGAGAGATGCGAGACCTTCTCCTCCATGAGCTCTGTCAACAGATCCACTTCATTTATCTCATTAATATTCAAATTCACTCTCACACACACACACACACACACACACACACACACACTCAGCCACCAAACACAAGGTTTCCTCAGCCACCAAATATAAATTATACTGCAACCAAAACACCATTGAATAGATATTTTCTTGTTGGATTCCTCAATTTTAGGTTGCTTTGGATAAAAAAAGTCTGCTAAATGAATGAACGTAAATAACAGAAGTCTTAGCTGAAATGATCTATAAAATATAAACATTTTTGTTCGATCTGACACCACAAGCCAAACTGCTCAATTCCAATGATCTATTCATAACATAATATAATTTAGGTTAGGAACAGTCGAGTGTGAGGAGTTGGGGTGGTTAAGGGTGCAACATCAAGATTTTTTGACAAACTGTTCAAAAGTTATTTGCAAAAATTTTTTTGTCAGATCTCATGAACTGTAGGTGGCGCTGTCCCCAAATTTGGCATGCACCCTCAGATCATGGTTCCGATGAAGTGTACCAATTTTCGTTTCGATTGATCAAAGTTTGGCCAAGATACAGACTCTGAACCAATTTCAGGTCAGTTTGCAACATCGTAACTTTTGAACAAAGATGAATAAAAATCATGTCTGTGCAGATTAGTCCAAAGATCATCTGAGACCATCTTGAATGTGATCAGCATGAGGAGAGGAATCAGGTGTACTAAGTTTAATTTTTCTTGATCAAAGGGTTCAAAAGTTAGAAAAGTTTAGAAAAGTGGATTTTTTAACTGGTGGTGGCGCTGTAGAGTTGGTCCTAGAGACTCAAAAATTGGTCAGATTACTATTCATGACTATCACTACAAGTGTGCCAAATTTCATCATTTTCCTATATTCATAGGTGAGTCGGCTGTGTATATACATATACATACTGTATACATATGCATAGGCCTCCTGTCATGCTGATTGACTGATAATTTAATATGATAATCACATTCTATTTTTATATTAAATTAGAAGAACGTTGGACCTTCTGTCTGAAATGCATTAGGATTAAATACACATATTTTTTTATTTTCCGCTGACATAATGAAGGCCAAGTAGGCGGGGCAAAATAATATCAACCAATAACATCATAGCTCGGTTTTCACCATCCAATCGAATCCTAAAAGTAAAATTTTAACTGTCCAAAGGTAAATGTGTTCTGATTGAAGTGTGTGTGTGTTTGTGTGTGTGTTTACTCACCACGTCCATGATCTGCATCAGACTGAAGCTGAAGTGCACAGTGAGCGAGTGCGAGTCGTTATAAACGGGTCGTTCCAGAGGGTTGTAGTTTCTCATTAAGTCTTTGTACAGCCGTCGCTGGTGCTCGCCCTGCAGAGAGACTGACACACACACACACACACACACACACACACACACACACACACACACACACACACACACACACACACACACACACACACACACACACACACACACACACACACACACACACACACTGGGTTTTAATGTTTTATGGGGACTTTCCATACACATATTGTTTTTTATACTGAATAAACACACACACACACACACACACACACACACACACACACACACACACACACACACACACACACACACACACACACACACACACACACACACACACTGGGTTTTAATGTTTTATGGGGACTTTCCATACACATATTGTTTTTTATACTGAATAAACACACACACACACACACACACACACACAAAAAAAACTATTCTTGGCCTATTTTCAGTTTTAAACCTCCAGGTCCAGATCCTCAAACCGGTTCTTATCTGGACGAGTTCAACTGTCCTTTCAGTGGCATTTAACGATCACCTTAAAATAATCAAATTCATCTGAATTCTGATTCTGTCTGAATGTATCCCAGAGTTCTCAGCTTTGGACTGTTTTGTGTAGTCTTCTCGACTGCTTTAATTGACTGAGAAGGTTCAATTACTTTGAACGTTCCCCGAGAGACTGACCCGCACACGACACACAACACATGACACAAAACACACAACACGAAACATAACACATGACACATAACACACAACACAACACGACACATAACACACAACACAACACAAGACACAAAACACACAACACACAACACGACCACATAAAACATGAGACATAACACATAACACAACACACAACACACGACAACACAACACATGACACAACACACAACACGACACATAACACACGACACAACACATAACACACGACACAACAGCTTTCAAACTGCAAAATAAATCAATCCTTTCCTACAGGGTGAATATGAAGCGGTATTCAATCGAGAAGTTGAGGGTCAGAACAACAAATCAAAGAGCAATCACAGGAATCAGTCAGAACAGACGATTTGAGAGCAAAAGAAAGTCAAAGGACAGTGACAGTGTTTCCCGAGTCTTTCTGAAGAGGCTTTACGTTCAGGAGAATCAAGTCTGACTGAACCGGTTTCTCTGGACTTGAATGGAAATCAATGGAGATCTTAGTAGAATCGGGTTATTAAAAACATGATGATCACAGTCATTTTGTAGTGGATCTGTGGGTGGAAACAAACCTACTTCAGTTCCAAGATCTTCAGAATACACACACTCTCTCTCTCTCTCTCTCTATCTCTCTCTCTCTCTCTCTCTCTTCTCCGGCTCTCTCCCTCCTCTCTCTTCTCTCTCTCCTCTCTCTCTCTCTCTCTCTCAGTCTCTCTATCTCTCTCCTCTCTCTCTCTCTCCTCCTCTCTCTCTCTTCTCTCTCTCTCTCTCTCTCTCTCTCTCTCTCTCTCTCTCTCTCTCTCTCTCTCCTCTCTCTCCTCTCTCTCTCTCTCTCTCTCTCTCTCTCTCTCTCTCCTCTCTCTCTCTCTCCTCTCTCTCTCTCTCTCTCTCTCACACACACACACAGAAAAAAAAATTCAGAGTGATAAATCATCTGCTTACTTTAGTTCAAACTCTTCAGAAACTCACCGGAGATTCAAATAAATAAATAGCCTACATATAGGCTACATATGGATGGATGGATGAATAGATAGATAGATTCCACGTTTTTGTTGGATGAGTAATGATGATTTATACTTTGATAGCAGTAACATTGTATTATTTGAAGTATCATGTACAGTAGCCTATATATAGGCTAATTAATGTATCATAGTACTGCCCTTGTACATAACATAACATAACATAACATAACAACATAACATAACATAACATAAACATAACATAACATAACACAAGAGTGAGAGTAAATGTCTCGGTACCGTGTATGAGGAGGGCAGCGGTCAGCAGAGTCAGTGTCCGGTCGCAGGAGCTCATGACTGACGAGAGGAACACCGAAACTCAACGCGACGCGAGGCTACAACGCACTATATACGCTCAGTGATGCGGACCGCATGGAGACACGAGAGCGCGTTAAAAAAACACGCGCGCGTGAAGCGGACAGATGAAGTCGCGGGTGCGCGCGTGATGAGACTGAAAGCAGCGTGTGATCTGCTCGTTCCCGAGACGAGACGCGACGCGCCTCTGACCGACTGCGACTGAGCTCTGATCGCTCCTGACGCGACGCTTAAACAGCACGCGTGCACCAGCCAATCTGGAGAACTGGAATAAAACTAATTAACTGTGAAATTAACAAGACAAAAATACCAAACGAGGACACTTCAGTCACGTTACAGTGAACGGCACTGCGCTACAACAACTGAGGGTTCCAAACACTCTCAGAACTTCAGCTAACGTTCGTTCGAAGTTATCTGAACACACACACACACAACACACACACACACGTTCAAAGTTATCTGCTAGCTAGAACATTCAAAAGTAACATCCCACAATGTTCGCTGAATTCTAAAATGGAATGTTCATGTTCCCTTAACATTCGCATAACTAAAAACAAACACTGAAGGAAGAATAGACGTTCAGAGAACATTCAGAAATAAGGGTTTGATTGCTTTATTGGAATGTTAGCAAAATGTGAACATAATTTTTGTTAGCTGGGTATGATGTATAGCAATATAAAGATAGTCAATAAACACTATTACAGACTCAGAGAGCATTAGATGCTGTTGTTTGAGGAGTTTTATTCCTGCTGTAAACTCAGTGTACGGCCCATTACAGAATAACAGTCTGGGTCATAAGGTTAAACTATCATATAATCTCATAACATAAGACTCATAATTGAATTTCTCCTATATCATATTACTGGCAAACCCAAAGCTTTAATAAACAGCATCAGCTTCTTTTACAAGCTTTTAGAGATGATTCATTTCTCTGGAAAGAGGAGAAACTGTTTTAAATTCTAGTTTTAAAAGCTCGTAAATCATAGATATATAGCCTATTGTATCTTTTCAGTCTGTGATCACTTTTAAACATGCTCTTATTTTGCATTCGGGTTTTAAATTATTTAAAATATTTTTTCAACATTTAACTTTTTTAATAATGTTTAAAAAATACAAACTATATTTAGCAATTTATATATAAAAAATATATTCAATTTGCCTTACTGTATATTTTGAACATTATAGTTTCAGATGTACAATAAATGCTTTTAACTTTGCAGTATGCATTATAAAATCCTGCCATTTAAAATGCATGGCAATATACTATTATTTTATATAGTTGTATATGCATGTTGAGATGTACTTGTAAATTTGGCCTTGAGCGGTTGCCTGTTTTTAGGGAGGTGGAAATAAATGGTTTAATCGTTGATTTGTCTGTTTATTCCCATCAATCTCAGTATCCCTCAGAGCAGCTGTGATTAAACTCTCTCAGACTGTTCCACACAGTGATATAAAGTGCTGAAGTGAGAGTCAGGAGAGACATCTGGTGCTGGACGCTCCTCAACTGCAGATCATCAGGAAAACACCAGAACTTCATCAGCTTCTGCTGGCAGAGAGAGGATCATCATGATTACTGAACGTTTTCTAAAGAGTCATTACACTGAAAAACAATGATGTTCAGATACATTTACTTGAGATGCTAAATTAGGCCTACATGGTGTATAATTATTTGTATGTAATTTACAAAAAATGTAACAACAAAATGACACGTGACCGATTACAATCAAGCAGTAATAGAAATTACTATATTAAATATAGCTGCAAGCAGCAATTATCGGGGCCAAGCAGAATAAGATGACAAGTGGCTGAAAGTGACAGACCAACTGCAAAGAGCAATTAAAGACATTTACTATAGGAATTTTTGGCGGAATGGCTGAAACATCACATAAACAGTAATTTAAAATATGATTTAATTGATTATCACTTTCGACCAATAGGTGGCGAAGTTACAAAACTGATGTGATGTGGTCAGAGTGAAGTGACAATGACACATACAAATTAGGTGTCAATATGTCAAGGCATTGCAGAGATAAAGTCATCATGCCACAAATTTGCTGCTGCGCTATACGAAAACGGTTTTGTCAATCGACACGAAATCCATAACTTTTAGTCGGCACAGTCTGGAGATGATACGATTCGATTTTGGTGAAAATCGGACAAACGGTCTAGGAGGAGTTTGAAAAAGTAGATTTTGAATGAAAGTCAAGATGGCGGACAGGAAGTTCAGCCAAATAAGGAAAACATTGTATCTATGTTCTCGGTGTGACCCAAGGAATCTATTAATACCAGTGGCATTTCAATATGCAGATTTATTCAAAAGTTATTAGCCTTTTGGGAAATTTTGTTATAAGTTTTGACCACTAGGTGGCGCTAGTTCGAAACTTCTCACGCTCCTTCAGGGCATCGTGCTGATGACCCATACCAAGTTTTGTAACAATCCGTTCATGCTTTATACAGCATTTTAACATTTAATTTAATTCAAAATGGCCAACAGACAAAATGGCCGATATGGTAAAATTATATATTCAGTCGACTCGGCATGTTGCCCTGAATCTAATGAGGCCAATTTTATGATTGGACTTCAGAAGTTATAAGCAAAAATAAGCATTTTTCATATCTCCATACCAGTAGGTGGCGCTGCGCCGAAACCCAGCATGTAGCCTCAGGTCATGGTTGTGATGACATGTACCAAGTTTGGTCTGAATGCGATAAAGCGTTGCGGAGATACAGCCTTACGTCTGTTTTCGCAAGCGCTACGTAAATTTGTTTGTGCGTTTTTCGATAACGGTTTGACAAATCAACTTAATTCCATAACTTTTTGTCGTCATGGTCTGGAGATGATCTGGTTCAATTTTCGTGAAAACCGGAGCAACGGCCTAGGAGGAGTTTGAAAAAGTAGGTTGTTCGGAAAATTCAAAATGGCGGAAAAATTTCCATGACGGAAAATGACGCCTTGAGCAAAGGAATCACAGGAAAAAATTATTTTGTTTCTAGCCCTTGTGGTTCAAAAATTATTAGCATAAACATGAGTGCAACTTTGTACAGTTGGCCAAATTTCATAACTTTCCCGCAAGCGGTTCTATGGGCTGCCATAGACTCCCAGAGCGGAAGAAGGGAACAGATACAGTAGGTGCCTCCGCACCTTTGGTGCTTGGCCCCTAATAAATTATTATATTTTATTATAATAACACCACTGACCAATTACAATCAAGCATTAATAAAATATATTTTATTGTTTTATGACACCACTGACCGATTACAATCAAGTAGATTATTGATTAAAAAATACTATATTAACATATTATATTTGATTATAATGACACGACTGACCAATTACAATCAAGCATTCAAGATACAATATTAAGTCTTATTTTCAAAAAAAAAAAAAAAAATTATATTTTTGTTGCTAAAAACAAGAACAACGGAGTAAAAAAAGAATCTTGTTTTCCCTTTGAATGAAGTGATTTTTTCTGTCTTCACTGGGAAAAATTTGTTCTTGTTTTAAGGACAAGCTCCAGTAACAGCAGTTAAACAGTATTTTACCGTGTTAATGGGGTAAGAACTTCAGGACATGAACATAGAAGTCTGAAAATGGTAAATTTTTTATTTATTTATTTTGACTGGAAATGAATGACAGGGAATCTGTGCGGATGAAGCCGTGTGTCAGGTGCCGAGCCGGTCGCTGAGGAAGCTGCTGCTCCGGGAGTCCTGCAGAAGCATGTTGGCCACGTCCAGGAACTGGTGCTCGTACGCCACTTTATAATGCGTGTAGACGTCCTCGCAGTGAGACAGAAGCTTCTTCAGATTCTGGCTGGAGCTCGCCGGACACTTCTGATGACACATTCTGCACGACACATTAAACATATGACAAATCATCTATTCTGAGCAACTCTAGATAGCCTTATGAAATATAAGCAAGACAGAAAACACACGTGTGTGAATGCAGAACTCTTCAAGTACATGTGTAGACTGAATCATTTACAACAACTGAGGAATAAATGTACAGACGATGACACAAATCAACTTTGCCTACTTAAATAAATAATAATGCATTCATTAAATTATATTATAAAATAAAAACAATTTAAGTGAAATTATTTTATTATTATTATTATTAATAATTCTATAATTATTAATATATTTTTTAACCAAAATGACACCATTGACCAATTACAATCAAGCAATGATAAAAATAATACATTTATTTACTATTATATTTTAATGTATCGTATTGTAGTATATAACATTACATTTATTATTTTAATATTTTTTTTGAGTTTGAGTTTCTTTAATTATAATTTTTTATTGTGCTTTATTTATTTCATTTACAAATATTAGACCTTTATATTTAAATTTATAATTTTATTATGGGAGTTACTTTTAGTTTTTATTTCATTTACAAATGTTTGACTAATAAAAAAAGCAATATATTTAGATAAGTATTTATATGATAGAATAATATAAAATAATAATCATTTGATGTATTATCATTATTTGTATTTATTTACAAAATTTTTGACTCCAAATCTGACCAAGTACTAATACAAAATTACAATATAATAAAATATATTTATAATCTACAATAATATAAAATATTTCTTGAGTTGAAATAGTGTATTATTTTATTTTTATTTTTTCATTATTAATCAATATTATATGATATATAAATATAACATTTGAGTTCAAATCATTTTATCGTGTGCATTATTTGATTTCATTTCCAAATATCTGATTTGACACCAGTGACCAATGACAATCAAGTATTCCAGAAAGCTCTCTAATAAACGTTCCGAATATCCTGAACTGAAAGAGTTTCCTACTTCCTGGAGATGTCGTGGAAGAGGCCGGCGCTCAGCGCTCTGTGGCGCTTGAACTCCTCCAGATAGAGGAACTCTCCGTTGAGGACGACCTTCTGATAGAGGAGCTCGGCCCAGTCCGGACTGAAGTCGTACGCTTCGGCCAACACGAACGCCTGCCACACACACACACACACACACACACACACACACACAGTGAGCTCACAGGTCGCTGAAGCACAGAAACGTCACATTACACTGTTTCTGGATTCAAGTGTAGATCTCACTCTTAAAGCAACAGTTCACATTTACTCACCATCGTGTGAAGCTCATTTCCACCACAGCAGAAAACAAAAAAATTGACTTTTTATCTAAATTCTCACTATAAAAAGTCACAATTACATTTTCTGGTAACACTTTACAATAAGGTTTCATTTATAAATATCAGCTAACTGACAATGGTATAAACTAACAATGAAAAATACTTCTACAGTATTTATTAATGCTATTCTCAACATTTACTAATACGTTTTTATTTTTTGCTTGTGTGTTAATAATTAAATGTCATTCCAGCTACCATGTCTACTGTCAAGGAGTGAACAATGCAGCAAAATATGAAGATGGATAAATAAACATGAAGAGAAAATAAATAGAAAATATGAGGGGAAATAAATAAACATGAAGAGATATTAATCCATTAATTATGAGGAGAAATAAATAAATAAATAAAATGAATAAATAAACTATCAAGAGAATTGAATACAAAAAATGCAGAGGAATAAATAAATATGAGAGACACAAAACACTAAGAGATATAAATAAATAAAATATGAAGAGAAATAAATAAATATGAAGAGAAAAAAATAAACATGGAGACAAATAAATAAAATATGAAGATAAATTAATTAATATGAAGAGAAATAAATAAAGAGAAATTAATAAAATATTAAAAGAAAATAAATATATTTTTTGAAAATAAACAAATAAAATAAGAAAAATAAAAAATATGAAGAGAAAAAAATTAAATATGAAGAGAAATGAAAAATATGAAGAGAAATAAATAAACGTTTTAAAACTATAACCAACAAATAAAACACACACTTTTAAAGTTTATCTTTAATTAAAATGTTCATAGATTTAAAATTGTGACATAAAAAGTCGCAATGACCTTTTTTGTGTGAGTTAATGTGAGTTTGTGTGAGTTAATGCATTAATGTTAACAAATGAGACGTGCTGTAAAGTGTTACCGCTTTATTTTCATTCCGTGGCAGAAACAAAAGTCCAATCCATCATGTCGTTCCAAACGTGTTTTGCACATAATCTTTTATGAACAGATGGAAATATATTGCACAAGTTCACAGTGCATTAACTAATGTGAACAGATCCAACTTTTGATCTTAAAAATGTATATGTAAATGTTGAGAATAAGTAAGAAGTGTTGTCGTTGTTAGTTTAACTAATGAAACCTTATTGTAAAGTGATCCCAAAAAAGATAATTGTGACTTTTTATCTCACAATTCTGAATCTAAAAACATTTAGATTTTTCAAAATTAAAGATAAACTTTAAAAGTGCATTTTTTTATTTGTTGTTTATAGTTTTGAAACAACAAATTTGATTATTGCATTTCTCTTCATATTTTATATTTTATTTTTTATTTATTCATTTATCTTTGCTTATTTATTTCTCTAGTGAGCGTGAACATCCTTCTAAACATTTACATTTATTCATTTAGCAGACGCTTTTATCTAAAACATCTGCTAGTGTTTGACAGGAGAACTCAAAAGTGAAATGTGTGTCTGAAATGCGCATGTTGATATGAATAACTGTAGACTGAGTGAGACCTGGTAACAGCGGGGTAAAGACACGATGGTGTTCTGGATCTCTGACGGAGGCAGATTCACCACGCGCTGGTCCTGTCCGTGATTCAGGAAGTGCAACTGGAGCGTCACCAGTTTGGCCAGTTTCACACACTTAACCGCCTGACGCACACACGAGTCCTGAAACCACACACACACATTAAAGAAAACTGCACTAATGTATCATGCACAATAACACCAGCAACATGCATTATGAGTGCTTTTTGATATCATGTTGACTTTAAAGCATTTAAATGAGCACATTGGAAACGAATGGGGGACGAATTTCCTCTAGTGGAAGCGTTCGGTACTGCAGCCGAACACACTCTCACTGAAAGCTCATTTATTGAGTTATCAAGCTCAAATTTAGAACAAAACTTGTTTAGATTTATGGCTTTGATTTTCACACAGTATTAGATTAAAACATGTTTTTGAAATTATATATTTCATATAAAAATTTTAAATATTATTTTTGCAAATTTTTCATAACAATAAACTTAACTTCACTTTTTAAAACTTTTTCACTTCAGCAATAATCTTTGAAAAGAGATCAAACTTCAGTCTGTCGCTCTTAAGCATTCAAGATTTACAACAGTTTAAGTTGGAAATTGAATTTTGATTTGTGTCTATGCTCAAAAA
>NC_138244.1:4002078-4019578 GCF_964197995.2 Scardinius erythrophthalmus
ACATATGGGAATAATGTGTGAAACCAAAGCTGCATTTATTTGATCAAAAATACAGTAAAAATTCTGTAATATTTTTACAATGTAAATAAGCTGTTTTCTATGTGAATATATTTTAAAATATAATTTATTCTTGTGATCAAAGCTGAATTTTCAGCATCATTACTCCAGACTAATATATTTTAACATTTATTCACATAGAAAACAGCTGATTTACATTGTAAAAATATTTCAGAATTTTTACTGTATTTTTGACAGACTTCTGATCAGCAGTGTAGTGTGTGTGACAGATGAACGTGTGTTTCGGTCACACCTTGGAGAGCTCGTAGAGGCTCAGCACTTGTTTGCAGTAACTCTTGCCGTTGCAGCACTGATCCACTAGTTGTTTGAGCTGAACCAAAACCTGATCGTCGGGTGACGGCACCACCACAAACGACGACAGATTGTTCATGCTGGGCGCTTCAGACAGAGGAGACCGAGAGAAATCAAACTTCAGACTCACAGTTCATTCCAATAGACTCAATACTCTAATAAGCATACAAATACATGAGAACAAAGAATTACTGGGTGAAATGTTTGCTTTGTACAATTTTCTATAGATTCTTTTCAGTATTGAATAAAAAAATGTGATAAAAATAATAGTTAGCCATTAGCATTTTGCTAAGCTAATGGCTAAGCTAATGGCTCAATACTCAATACTCTAATAAACATAACAATACTGTACATGAAAACAAAGAATTACTGAGTGAAATGTTTGCTTTGTGATATTAGGGAACAATTTTTCTATAGATTCTTTTCAGTATTGAATAAAAAATGTGACAAAAACAATAGTTAGCCATTAGCATTTTGCTAAGCTAATGACTCAATACTCTAATAAGCATAAAAATACATAAAATACAAGACATTACTGAGTGAAATGTCTGCTTTGTGATGAGTGGGAAATATTTTCTGTGGATTTATTTTAGGACTGAATAAAATGTGATTAAAATAATAGTTAGACATTAGCATGTGGCTAAGCTAATGACACAATACAATAAACAAAAATAGATAAAATACAAAAAATGACTGGGTGAAATGTTTGCTTTTTAATATAATAGAATGATTTACTAAATAATATTTTATATAATTTATTTATATTTAATATTATATTTTTTGAATAAAAATAAAGTGCTAAAAGTTAGCCAATAGCATGTTGCTAATGACTCAATACTCTTCTAAACATATGCAAAAATAAAATACACATAATTTCTGTATGAAATACAAAAAAAAATATTGTGTGAAATGTTTGGTTTTTAATATTATGAAAAAATTATCTTGAGATACTTTTTAGTATCGAATCTGATATTAAACCGGTCCATGGCGCAAAAAAGGTTGGGGACCGCTGTGCTAAATGACTAAATATAAATGTAAAAACAGCTGAAAATGACTCACATGATGGTAAACTGCGTCTAGTTTCTCCATCAGGACTGTGAAGTTCAGGCATCATCTCGCCGGACGCTAAACCACGACACCTCAGAACGAGCCACAGGTCTCTGTGAAACCAGCCGAAGTAGCGGCACACGCGACTAGCCTCGTTCACGGCGCCCTCGTTCAGCATCTGAGCGATCAGAACATCCAGCGCTTTACGCTCGTCCTCCGACAACACGCATTCGTCATCCGATGCCGGGAGCCCGTCCAGGCTCAAGTGCGCCGGGTCACTCAAAGCCCACATTTTGGAGAAGGAGAACTCTTTGAGGAGGTTTTCGAAGGAGTCTTCGGAGAGAGCCGAGGGAGCGAACAGACTCTGGCGCTCCAGAGCCGTGAGGAGAACCAGTCGCTGGATCCGACACTCCCACTGACGCTTCTCCAGCTGACCGAGACGCAGGACTGGTGGAGGAACGTCACAGCGGGACAACCAGTGTCCTGCCAGACCCAGCAGGAGACAGCGCTCCTCAAGCTGGACCAGCTCAGAATCACACTGGATCGGCTCCTGAATGGGACAAACACAGATTCATGAGAGAAACTACAAGATTCGGCCTGGAAATATAAGGGGCTTTCGCACCGGAGAGTTATAGGAACTTAGTAATAGGAACTAGCCACACCGAGGTGGTTCCCCGAGATAATGGTTCCCTTGGGAACGTTTTCCTGGTTGCATTCGCACCTCCAGAAGGAACTCTGCATTTCATTTATTTAAATGTATTAAAAAGTTAATAAATAATAGTATATAAACAATATCACTGAACACATGGATGCCCGCAAATACAAAAAAGTGACTTGCAAAAATATTTAATATAATATAATAATATATAACAAAATATAATATAAAAATATATAACAAAATATAATATATTTTAACAAAATATAACGTAATATAATATTATATTACATAACACAACACAACACAACAATAATACTATACAATATAATATAATATAGAGTTAGGACTCACTTTAGTAATGTTCTTAAGGTGGACGGTCAATATGAAATGGAAAATAGCAATAAAATGTCCAATAAGAGAGTGAGATGTGATGCAGGTAAAGGCTCACCTCAGCCTGAGAGAGGAAAAACTGACAGGCAGCCTCTGATTGGACACGATCCGTCAGGATCTGCTGATGACATCGTCTCCAGAAGCCCATCCGGGTCTCCTGACGTTCCCACTGACGCTTGAGCTTATGAGCGCTCAGATCTCGCCGCAGCTTCAGGAGTTACAGAAGAGATTCACAATCAGGGCAAACAGCAGATCCTCTAATAATGCTCCCCAGAGTCTAGGAAATCCCAATGAGCTTTGGAGGTCAGACAGATTTTTAAGGCTGCAAGATTTGGGGTGGGTGATCTAACTGCAATTTTTCAGATGAAAAATGAGATGATAAGAAGTGATTTAATAAAAAAACATCTCCAGGTTTGCTGTGCTTGCTTTTTGGCCAAAATGGTTTTGGAATGCATATAATTTTAACATAAAAATAATAATTATTATTTTTATTTTTATTATTACTACTAAAAAAATCAAACAAAATATCACAACTGTAACATTTAACAGTGAAATAAAAAGTCTAATATTTAATAATAATAACAATAATAAATGATAATAATTATTACTATTATTACTAAAAACACAAACAAAATAATACCATTGTAATATTTCACAGTAAAATAAAAAAATCTAAACTTTGATAATAATAATAATAACAAATAATAATTATTATTATTATAAAAAAAGAAACAAATAAAATAACACCATAGTAATACTTAACAGTAAACTAAATAAACATATTTAATAATAATAATAAATTATAATTATTATAATTATTACTAAAAATATCAAATATTTAAGCATAATTATTATTATTATTACAAAAAATCTATAATAATAATAATAATAATAATACCATTGTAATATTTCACAGTGAAATAAAAAAATTAATTAAGAAAGTTAATTATAATAATGTATAATATTACCATTATTATTATTATTATTAAAAAATAAATATTACCATTGCAATTTTTAACTGTAAAATAAAAAACATAATATTTAAGACATTAATAATAATAATAATAATAATAATAATAATAATAATAATAATAATAAAATAACAATAAAACAATTTATGGCTGTCTAAATTTCTTCATTTTCAACCATGAAACTAGCACGTTTTTATTTGGGCAGAAAACTGTAGGACATCGAACTATGTATTCATATAATAAATAAAAAAAGCCTTTGCTACAATTAAGCCACTTGGTGATATCACAATTTATCATGCAGCCCTACATAATTATACAAATTAAGACATTTTTAGCGCTGATGCTGCAAAATGAAAAGCAAATGATGCATATTATGCGTTTGATTGCCGTTTTATCTGTGTATTTCATTATTCTAGTCTCATGTAGAGAATTATGGGAAATGTAGTTTATTTGCACAATCATATAAGAGTTAAAATAAGCATTTTATTACCAGCTTTATCGTTATAAAATGTGTATAACATGAATTTAATTATGATTTGCTCACAGACTTCCTCAAACCTCCAAAAACACGGGTTAAATAGGATTTTTGATGCCGTGCTGGTCCCTCACCTCGTTTATGATCAGGCAGTCGATGGGCAGCTCGGCTAACTGTGCAACCCTGCGTGCCTGTGTGAAGAGCCCGAGCTCCTGGAGCTCGTCCATCATCCTCCTGCTCTCTCTCTGAAGACCAGCGCTGGAATAATCCTCCAGGAGACACGCAGACAACGGCACGGGAGTGTCCGCCAACACCTGACTCAACTGACTGAGCTTCTTAAAGTCCAGACCTGTGATGAGATGAACACTCAAAGTTCTTTAATGCAGGGATTAAAGTGAAAAAAATTCTTCTGACTGAAATTTTTTTTTTAGGCCAAGTCATATTCCTTTAACTTTTTAAATAGTCGAGACCAATAGCGTTTTAAGGGGAGACGTTTTAAACCGCTTTAATATTGCCAGTAGGCGTATTTTAAAAGCTATATTTTAATCTATGAAAACCAGGCATGGAACATACT
This sequence comes from Scardinius erythrophthalmus, assembly GCF_964197995.2. NCBI lineage: Eukaryota > Metazoa > Chordata > Actinopteri > Cypriniformes > Leuciscidae > Scardinius > Scardinius erythrophthalmus. Next base: position 4,006,563 of record NC_138244.1, read on the forward strand.
AATATAATTAATAATTTGCATATATATATATATATATATATATATATATATATATATATATATATATATATATATATGCAAATTATAACACGTTTACACAAAATTTGTTAACACACAAGTAAGTTACTTTTCCCCTTTACTTAACATAAATTGCAAGAATATGACTAATAGTAAAGACTAGTACTAATAAATACAGTGCTATGCATAAGTTTAGACACCCATGCTAAAGTTGACTAAAAAGAGGAATAAAAAATCATCTTTTGGAAATTGAACTTAAAGGTATAGCGGAGGATCTTTCCGAATTTTAGATAAGTCCCGCCCTCTCCACTTTTTGAAAAGTTTGATTGATTCACCAGAATGATTGACAATTAGGAGGACCAATAGTATAGGGTATCCACCCGGAAGTAAAAAGATCCTCCGCTATACCTTTAATGCCTTAATTTAAAAAATTAGGAAAAATCCAACCTTTAAGGACACCAATTTTCTTTGTGAATGAATATTGTATCGTAAATAAATAAATGTTCTTCACCCCTATGTTAAATTCCCATAGAGGCAGGCAGATTTTTATTTTTAAGTATTTTTTTATTTATTTTTTAGGATACTATGAATCCTGATAAAGTTCCCTTGGCCTTTGGAATTAAAATAGCCCCACATCATCACATAGCATTCACCATACCTAGAGATACTTTCCATAAGATCATCTCTCAATGCAAATCAAACCAGCTATTAGGCTAACTGAAATAAAACCATGCCAATCTCTAGGTATGGTGAAGGCTATGTGATGATGTGGGGCTATTTTCATTCAAAAGGCCAAGGGAACTTTATCAGGATGCATAGTATCCTGGATCCATGAAGTAACTGGCCTTTAAAAATAAAAATCTGCCTGCCTCTATGGGAATTTAACATAGGGGTGTCCAAACTTATGCACCCTGTATTTTAAGGAAGAACATTTATTTATTTACGATACATTATTTATTCACAAAGAAAATTGGTGTCCTTAAAGGTTGGATTTTTCCTAATTTTTCAAATTAAGGCATTAAGTTCAGTTTCCAAAAGATGATTTTTTTATTCCTCTTTTTAGTCAACTTCAGTATGGGTGTCTAAACTTATGCATTGTAAACATTAGGCCTAGTCTAAAGCTATTAAATAGCAGTCCCAAACTAGTTTTTGTTAATACAATGTTGGTATGAGCCACTACAGTCATTTAAAAATATAAAAAATAACACAAAGAAAAATAGTGGCATTTTGGGGTTATATGGAAACGACAGTTCCCATGGTGAATACACAATATTAACAATAACTGTTAATGAAACATTGAAACTGGTGAATAGAATGAGAATCATACCTGCATTACTTTTATTTCGTGTAATTTACAACGTAACGGCGTTGCATGCTCGTAGTTTCTTTTGCACTTGATCAGTGAAGCAATACAGCGCGCGCCGCTGAATTTGCGCGTGCAATTGAGTGTGCGCTACGAGAACAGGATAACGACTGACAGGAGAAGAAAGTCCGTTTTTCTGAGGTGAAAAACTTTATTTCAGCGTACACTTATGTCACTGCCTGCCTGGTAGTTCCTATTGTGCTGGGTTTTCTGAAGTAGTCATGATTCGCCTCTCATAACATAACATGCTCTAAACACGCACGCAGTGTGGAAAAGGAGGAGCGGAGGCGCGGGGAGCAAGGATCACAGCGCAAATTTGAACTATATCGATGTGATATGGTCTAATTCCATATCGCATTTAAAAAATATATCGATATATTTTTTAAATCGATATCGCCCAGCCCTACCTGCATTATAAGTGTGTCACTGAAATATAGTTCTACCTCAGCGCTCAGCTGTAGCCTGACATGCACTTTCCGTGAGCGGTAATTGAAAACCCGGAGTGGACTATGAGCGGAGTGATTACAGAGTGCTTAGAGTGGAGAGAGGAACGTGCTTTTGCTCCACTCCAGGCTTTGATCACATCCCCCTCAGCAGGGTGAATACACCTCGTCTTTCCTTAATTTAAGACCTATTCAAACTAAAATTAAGATATTTATTACACTATTTGAGAAATGAAAGCCTATTTACGGCCTTAAAATTATGAAAAGTGAATTTAAGCAATGACGGAAATCCGTCATGGACTTGCTGCAATTAACGGAAATCCGTCGTAGCGACGGAGAACTTTAATCCCTGTTAATGTGTGTGAAAGAGTCTCTTCTGCTCACCAAAGCTGCATTTATTTGATCGGAAATACAGTAACAGTTCTAAAATATTATTAGAAATGTAAATCAGCTGTTTTCTATGTGAATATATAGTAAAGTGTAATTTATTACTGTGATCAAAGCTGAATTTTCAGCATCATTACACTAGTGACTCTGAAGACTGGAATAATGATGCTGAAAATTCAGCTTTGATCACAGTAATAAATTACACTTTAACATCCTGTATATTCACATAGAAAACAGCTGTTTTAAATTGTAATATAATATTTCACAATATTACTGATTTTACTGTATTTTTACTCAAACAATTGAAGCTTTGGTGAACAAACATATGGAAGCTGGTTTCCGCCATGTTATTAAAATAAAGGTAATTAGGACTTTTTTCCTCACAACTGAGCTTCTTTTCATTTGAGAGAAAAAAAGTCAAAATTCTGATAAAAAGTTAGAATGGTGAGAAAAAAAGTCAGAATTGCAAGAAAAAAGTCCTAATTGCGAGAAAAAAGTCAAAATTGCAAGAAAAAAGTCCTAATTGCGAGAAAAAAGTCAGAATTGCAAGAAAAAAAGTCATAATTGTGAGAAAAAAGTCAGAATTGTGAGAAAAAAGTCAAAATTGCAAGAAAAAAGTCCTAATTGCGAGAAAAAAGTCAGAATTGCAAGAAAAAAAGTCATAATTGTGAGAAAAAAGTCAGAATTGTGAGAAAAAAGTCAAAATTGCAAGAAAAAAGTCCTAATTGCGAGAAAAAAGTCAAAATTGCAAGAAAAAAGTCCTAATTGCGAGAAAAAAGTCAGAATTGCAAGAAAAAAAGTCATAATTGTGAGAAAAAAGTCAGAATTGTGAGAAAAAAGTCAAAATTGCAAGAAAAAAGTCCTAATTGCGAGAAAAAAGTCAGAATTGCAAGAAAAAAAGTCAGAAGTGCGAGAAAAAAGTCAGGATTGTGAGAAAAAAAGCCAAAATTTAATTATCAAGTCAGAATTGCGAGAAAAAAGTCAAAATTGCGAGAAAAAAGTCAGAATTGCAAAATGAATTTAGAATTGCGAGAAAGTTAGAATTGTGGAAAAAAAGTGAGAATTGCGAGAAAAAAAGTGAGAATTGCGAGAAAAAAGTGAGAATTGCGCGAGAAAAAAAAGTCAGAATTGCAAAAAAAAAGCCCAAATTTTATTATAAAGTCAGAAGTGTGAGAAAAAAGTGAGAATTGTGAGAAAAAAGCCAAAATTTAATTATAAACCCAGAATTGCGAGAAAAAAGTCAGAATTGCGTTTTCAAAAACTTGCACTTTGAAACCAGTTTTCAAAACCTTCCATTTTCATGCCGAAAAACGCTGCTGTTGTGAAAATCAACGACCAAAACGCATCAAAAGTTTTCCGTTTTTAGCTGAAAGTGTAAACAGTCCTTTAATTATTCCAAGTTTGATGACATAAACCCTTGTAAGTGTGTTTGAGTCTGACCGTTGGATTTGAGCAGCCGCTCCATGTCCACCAGCAGCTGAAGCAGACGGCGCAGCTCGTACTGAGTCCGGCTCTGCTTCAGGAGCGTCAGCAGCAGAACCGACGCCTGAGACTCCACCCACTGGACCGGCAGAACATCTGAGCTCAACACAACACTGCTGCTCCGCAACTACACACACACACACACACACACACACACACACACACACACACACACACAAGCAGTGTTAGCAGAAACTAGCATTGTAAAAAGTACCATAATGTGACGCTTTGAGCGCTGTTGAGCGGAATCATAAACACCTCTGATTGGCCATTGTGTTCATCAGATATGACTGTGATTGGCTACAATGATCAGCGCATGGGAGTGTTTGATTGATTGATTATTTGTTTTATTCAATGCCATGTCAGCATCTAAGGCTTTTTTCACGGCAAAAATGTATTTACAAAAATACAAATATCATATAAATACAATAAAACCAAGCAAACAAATACACAATTAACATGATAAAAAATCCAAAACCTCTTTTAGGCGTAATCTTACTAAATAAGTACTTAAGTGAAATAACAAGAGCATTCTACTTGTATTAAACTCAGAACAGTCCAGTAAAATATGTTTAACAGAGAGGGGAAATCTTACAAAACATGCATAGAGTTGGGTCTTCATCTTTAAGCAAAAAAGCCAGAGTCAAACTGGTTTGACCCATATGAGAAAACCACTTGATCAGATCTAGTTTTAAGAGTGATTAAAAGTCTGTTTGAAATTCAGAAGTGTTTGAAAGTGTTTTAAAAGCACTAGCAGGACCGATTCGCTGATAAACGCTCCCGTGTGTGTGTGTGTGTGTGTGTGTGTGTGTGTATGTGTAAGCGCTCGCTGAAGAGCGTCATTGATGTATATTTACAACATGTTTTTGAAGCGCTGATCACTGTAGCCAATCACAGTCATATCTGATGAGCGTGTGAACACAACGGCCAATCAGAGGTGTTTATGATTCCGCTCAACAGCGCTCGGAGCGTCACATTTTGAAAGTTTCAGTATCGACTTTGTTAACACCAACAGAAACACAAGCAGTTGAAGAGAAAGAGAGCTTACACTGAGCAAACACTTCTGGAACTCCAGCAGTTTGTCTTTGGCTCGCTGATAGTCTTTGTAGTCGGAGCAGAACTCATACATGTTCAGCATGTAAATGAGCGGAGACTCCTGACACACACACACAAACACAGAGAATGCACGTCAAATAACATTTAATATAACACTGTTTTTTAGAGAAAATACATTTATTCAGCAAGAATGCATTAAATTGATCAAAAGTGACTGTAAAGACATATATAATGTTACAAAAGATTATATTTCAAATAAACGCTGTTCTATTAATCAAAGAATCCTGAAAAATAACAATTTAAATTAAAAGCTAAATAGAAATATAAAAAAACCTGATAAACACGGTACAAAATAACGTTGGAATTAAAAAGAAAAATGTCTAAATAAATAAAAATATAAAAAGCTAATTAAAAATATTTATAAATACTATAAAAGCTAATTAAACATATTAATAAATACTATAACAGTATGCAAATATTGCTAAAATAACACAGAACAACATTTTGATGCAAAAACATGTCCCACCTGGAAAACAACAGTGACCTAAAATATAATATAATTTAATCTAATATTAGTGCTGTCAAATCGATTGATTGCGATTAGTCTCAAAAAAGTTAGTAAATGTATTATATGAGTGTGAAAAAAATTAATTCTATATATATATATATATATATATATATATATATATATATATATATATATAAAAAAAAAGATTAGAGGCCCGTTCACACAAAGAAATGCTAAATATAACAATAAATATTAAACATCCACACTAAATAACAATATTGTTCTGTTTATTATAAGCGCTGCAGTTTTGTCATCTGTTGTGCATGCACTCTTTAAAGCAGGATGGATTCTGATTGGCTGTCAATGTTTTTATCGTTCATCAGCTGAAAAAATAATATTTCTGCTATAATATATCATTACAATGATATTGTTTCTCTGAGCCGTTATCATTATAGTTGTACTGAGGACTTTAAAATATCGGTAACACTGTACAGTAAGGTTAGTTAGTTAACATTAACAGTAACTAACATGAACTAACAATGATCAATACATTTGTTACATTATTTATTAATCTTTGTTAATGTTAGCTAATAAAAATACAGCTGTTCATTGTTTGTTCATGTTAGTTCACAGTGCATTAACTAATGTTAACAAACACAACCTTTGATTATAATAACATGTTAGTAAATTTTGAAATTAATATTAACTAAGATTAATAAATGCTGTAGAAGTATTGATCATTTTTAGTTCATGTTAACTAATGAACCTTATTGTAAAGTGTTACCAAAATATCTTGGTCAAATTATTGTGCATGACAAAGAAACTTGAGCAATATCTTCATCATGATCTGAGATCTGTTTTGCACTTCAGTTTAAGACGGTGGCTCGTCCAATCAGAGCGTCTCTTACCCTCTGAAACAGCTGGAAGCCACGAATCAGAGGCCGGATCTTTCTCCGGCACAGGAGGATCTTCCACAAGATGGAGAGATCATGCAGGTTCCACACGTGATGGGCGGGGCTCTCGTTGATGTGGGCGGTGGCTTCATGAGTGACATCATCATCGACAGACGTCAGGATCCACACGCATAGGCACTGCAGCAGCTCTGCGCCCTGTCAATCAAATCACACAAACTGGCTTTAATTATTTTAATAGAATAAAACAAACAAACAAACAAAAAAGGACAAAACCATTTCAATCAGGCTTCAGCAGCAGGAGTTGATCTGTGGGAGTGTGTGGTCTCGTACACACACCTGGTGACAGGCGGCGAGCACAGCCAGAGGAGGACAGCGCTGATGAACCGCTTCAGACAGCAGGATCCTCCAGGGCCGGGGCGTCTCCTGGCTCTGCAGCAGCACCTGGAACAGCTCTCGGGGGGGACCCGGGCCCTCGTCCGCAGGCTGATGGGAGTTCGTCGGATGAAGATCTTGGAACGCCAGGGAAATGTGGGACTGCAGAGCTGGACTGAACCCGGCAGCCAGAGACTTCACCTGGACAAACCACACAAAAATATAAGCTTGTGTTTTCAGAAATGTTATATTATATATATATATATATATATATATATATATATATATATATATATATATATATATATATATATATATATATATATATATAATATTACAGTGCAACAGTCAGGTCGTGAATGAAATGTACGTAAATGTAAGCAAAAAATCCCATTAAAAATGTTTAATAAAAAATTTCCTCAGTTTAATAAAAAATAATAATAAAAAAACAGGGGAAAAACTACTTAATACCATTAAAACTGTTTTAATTTCCCCCCCATATTTTAATAAAATAAAATCTCATTAAAATGTTTAAAATACTTTTTTCATATTTTAAATAATTAATTAAATAAATAAATAAATAAATAAAACAGGACAAAATTTAGTTTTATTTAAAACATTTGAATCCTATTCATTTTTTAAATTCCATTAAAAGTTTTGAATCTTTATACCTTATTTTAATAAGGTAAAACAAACAAAACAATTTAATACCATTAAAATTTCTCCATATTTGAATAAATAAAAATAAATCAATTAAAAAACAGGACAAAAATATTTTAATCCTACTCAATTTTTTCATTTCATATTTTAATAAAATAAAAAAATAGGGTAAAACGTTTTAATCCCATTATAAACTATTTAATCCTATTAAAATGTTTTTAATCTTTTCCCAATATTTTAATAAAATAAACACAAATAAATAAAACTGGCCAAAAACATTTTAATCCCATTAAAATGTATTCAACCTTTTTTCCATATTTTAATCAAATAAAACAAAACAAAACAAAAACAAACAGAAAAAAATAAAATAAAAAAGCTGTGATAAAATAAACAGCCAATCGCAGGACAGGTGTGACAGACAGGTGTGACAGACAGGTGTGACAGACAGGTGTGACAGACGCACCTGCTGGGGGGGGTAGTTGTGCACCTGCACGAACAGCAGGAAGTGGAGCCACTGTGCGTCGCGAGCGCAGGCCTGAGGGAAGGCGGAGCTCAGAGGAAGAGCGTGGAGCCGACAGAACTGAACAGGAAGAGCCCACTCCTGCGCCGCCTCGAACGACGAGCTGACACACACACACACGGACACACACACAGAAAAATCACCAGGTCATCAAAATCAGTGCACTTATTGTTCACTAAAACTACAACTATTAAAAAATGTACTCGTTAAAGGTGCAGTGTGTAATTATTAGCGGCATCTAGTGGTGATGTTGTGAACTGCACCCAACAGAAGTTACGGTGGCCGACAGGAAGTGATGTCATCGTCTGAGACAGCAGAGTAGCCAGTTAAACAATGAGGATTCTTTTCAAATATAAATTAAGAAATTATTTTTACTTTATTATTCACTAAAATGATGTTATTGCGAATATTATTGCCTTTTGTTCATCATTGTGTCTGTGTTTTATTCGCTGACTTTAGCTGAAGCTTCTTTACACGAAGAACAACATAGTGACGAAACGCATTTGTCCGTTCAGGGCCACCGTAGAAACATGTCGATGTAAGGAGACCCGCGGTGTGTGTAGAGAGAAATGCCTCATTCTAAGCTAATAAAAACATAACATTATGTAAGGTTTTATACACCACTGAAAACATAGTTATGTAAATTATATTGCATTTCTGTCAACAGATCCTCCAAAATATTACACAGTGCACCTTTAATTGAAATAAACCTGAAGTAAAGTAAAATAAAAATATTAGATGAAAAACTTATTAGAAATGCGACTAACTGAAATAAAATAAGGTTAAATTTCGCATCATGAATGAATGAATGAAAAACTGAAATAAAATAAGGTTAAATTTCGCATCCATAATACATTTAAGAAAACGTGTTATTCATATCTAAAATATTTATATTTATATAAACAGGGTACCCACACCTTGGTAAACTTCAAATTCAAGGACCTTTCCAAGACTTTCCAGGTCCGATACCCTCAAATTCAAGAACTTAATGTGGGGAAACAACCCTAAAGTTTATTAGTTTAACCCTAAAGGTGCCGATCTGCAGTGTTTTCCCAGTGTTGTGAATGTTGAAACACTGACCGACTGATTCCTCTCTTCTCCAGTCCGTCTCTGAGTGCAGTTTCCAGATCCACCAGCAGCTCCTGAGCCGTCGCTCTCTCAGACAAACACAACTTACTCGCCTTTTCCCCTGAGCACAGAGAGAGCGGGAGCTAATCAGCGCATGCCATCGCTTCAAAGGCACCACATGTAATGCTAATGCACTTTAGCACATTGCTAGTGTGTTTTAACATGTTGTTAATATGCTTTAGCATGTTGCTAACATGTTTTAGCAGCTTTCTAGCATGAATTACCATGTTCCTAACATGAATGAGTGACTTACCAAATTACTAACACATTGCTAGCATGTTTTAACATGTTGTTAATATGCTTTGTCATGTTTTAGTACATTGCTAACATGAATAACAATGTTGCAAACATTTTTGACATTTTGCTAAAATGAATTGGTGTGACTTACCAAATTATTAACATGTTACTAACATGTTTTAGTGCAGTGCAAGCATGAATTACCATATGACAAGCATTTTTAACATTTTGCTAACATGATTTACCAAATTACTATCATGTTGCAATAATTTCTAGCATATTGCTAACATGAATTAACATGTCTTACCAAATAACGTTTTAATATTACTAGTATGTTAGCATGTTACTACTAGCATGTTACTAACGTGTTTTAGTCCATTGCTAGCATGAATTAGCATGTTGCTAGCATTTTTAACAAGTTGTTAGCATGAATTAACGTCTAACCAAATAATACGTTTTAACATTGCTAGTGTTTTAACGTTGTTAGTATGCTTTAACACACATTGCTAACATGAATTACCATGCTGCAAGCATTTTTGTTATTAACATGAATTAGCATGACTTACCAAATTATGAACATGTTGCAAGTATGCTTTAACATGTTGTTAGTATACGTTAGCACTTTGCTAGCATGTTACTAGCACATTGTAGTAATTGCTATCATGAATTAGCATGCTGCAAATATTTTAACATGTTGCTGGCATGAATTAACATGTCTTACCAAATGACTAACATATTGCTAAGATGTTTTAACATTGCTAGAATTTGGTTGTTAGTATGCTTTAGCACGTTGCTAGCATGTTTTAGCATGTTACTACTAGCATGTTTCAGTACATTGCTTGCATGAATTAGCATTTTACTAGCTTGAATTAGCACTTTATATATGCTATTACAAACATGTTGAAGTTGAAATAGTAAAATGACTAAACCTGAAATATAAAAAAGCTAAATAAAAACAAACAAACAAACAATTGTGACAAAAGCACATAATAAAATAATTAAAATGAAGTGTGAAAATCAGCTAATACACACATCGCTTCAAAATAGGACATGTGATTGAGTTTGAATGCAGGAAGAGACGTGTTCTCACTCACCGAGGGTCAGTCTGAGCGAAGCTACGGCTCCGTCCTCGCGGGTCTGAGTCCAGAGTTTGAGGATGAGGTTAAGCGCTCGCAGATCCACCCTCAGTTTGAGGCTACACTCTCCTAAGAGCTCACAGAAACACACACACGCCGCCGACACACACGCGTTGCTGAAGCTCAACAGGCCGAGAGAGTACGCTTGATCCGCAGCCAGAGATAACCTGAGCACAGAAACATCACGGTATTAGATAGTTATTTCTAAATATTTAGTCATACCTATTTAGTTATTAACATAATGATCCACTGTTTAAGCTTTTGTTGGCTTGACATGCTAGCCATGTGCTAACAAAATGCTAAAACATGTTAGCAACATGCTAATTTATGCTAGCAATGTACAAGGATCATGTTAGCAATGAGCTAAATCATGCTAGCATACTAACAACATGCTAAAGCATACTAGAAATATGCTAAAACATGTTAGAAATAATTTAGTAAGACAGGCTAATTCATTTTAGCAACAAATGCTAAAAATGCTTGCAACATGTTAAATCATGGTTGCAATGTGCTACAACATAGTATGTACAAAATGATAATGCTAGCAATATTATAAAACATACTAGCAACATGTTAGCGATGTATCATGCTATCAACATGCTAAAACATGTTAGCAATATGCTAAATCATGCTAGAAATGTTTACGTGGTAAATCATGTTAACAAACATGTTAAACATGCCAGCAATGCACAAGAACATGCTAAAAAAATGCTAGCAATGTGGTAATAGAAGCTAGTAACATGCTAATTATGTGCCAAATAATGCCAGAAACAAGCTAAATCATGCTAGCAATGTGTTAAAACATGCTAAAAACGAAATACTGACGACAACAGTTGTATTTTTATTAACGATTAATAAAAAAGGTAACAAATGTATTCCTCACTGTTAGTTAATATTAGTCAGTGCATTAACAATTGGAACCTTTTTGTAAAGTATTATTTAGGTTTAATTTCATGATATCAGTGTTTAAATGTGTTTTGCTCACTGTAGCTTCACATTACTGCAGTTGATAAGTTGTTGCGTGAGAAAAACCCCGAAGGCGAACGAAGGCCGGCCGTGACGCAGGTAATACAGGAAATCCAGATTCTCAACCACCGCGAATTTACTGACCAGGTGAGGGCTGGAGAAATGGGGCAGCTCGCTCGACGTTTCTGGAAGATTTCAGAAAATACATCATTTAGTGAATAAAACCGCTCAGTCCCAGGAAATAATGAACTTATCTGTGGCACGATAACGTGTAACCGCCTACCGGTGCTGCCGACGGCGTTGGCCGACTGCCATCCGAAGAGTTTGGAGGGATCCAATGGATCCAAAGACTGCAGAAAGGAAATATATACACACACACACACACACACACACACACACACACACAGGTTTGTTTTGCTATACTTGTGAGGACATTCCATAGGCGTAACTGTTGTTATACTGGACAAACTGTATTTTCTATCCCCTACAATAACCCTACCCATCAGACACACACAAACTAACCCGACCCCCTAAACCTACCCATCATACACACACACACACACACACACACACACACACACACACACACACACACACACACACACACACCTCACCCCTAAACCTACCCATCACACACACACACACACACAAACTAACCCGACCCCTAAACCTACCCATCACACACACACACACACACACACACACACACACACACACAAAGTAACCCGACCCCTACACCTACCCATCACACACACACACACACACACACAAACTAACCTGACCCCTAAACCTACCCATCACACACACACACAAACTAACCCGGCCCCTAAACCTACCCTTCACACACACACAAACTAACCTGACCCCTAAACCTACCCATCACACACACACACACACACACACACACACACACACACACACACAAACACTCACAAAGTAACCCGACCCCTACACCTACCCATCACACACACACACACACACACACACACACACACACACACACACACACAAACTAACCTGACCCCTAAACCTACCCATCACACACACAAACTAACCTGACCCCTAAACCTACCCATCACACACACACACACACACACACACACAAACTAACCTGACCCCTAAACCTACCCATCACACACACAAACTAACCTGACCCCTAAGCCTACCCATCACACACACACACACACACACACACACAAACTAACCCGACCCCTAAACCTACCCATCACACACACACACAAACTAACCCGGCCCCTAAACCTACCCTTCACACACACACACACACACACACACACACACACACACACACACACACACACACACACAAACTAACCTGACCCCTAAACCTACCCATCACACACACACACAAACTAAACCGACCCCTAAACCTACCCATCACACACACACAAACTAAACCGACCCCTAAACCTACCCATCACACACACACACACACACACACACACACACACACACACACAGACACACACACACACACACACACACACACACACACACACACACACACACACTAACCCGACCCCTAAACCTACCCATCACACACACACACAAACTAAACCGACCCCTAAACCTACCCATCACACACACACAAACTAAACCGACCCCTAAACCTACCCATCACACACACACACACACACACACACACACACACACACACACAGACACACACACACACACACACACACACACACACACACACACACACACACACACACTCTCTCTCTCAGACACTCTCTCTCAGACACTATAAGGCAGGGGTCTCAAACTGACGGCCAGCGGGCCATTTACGTTTATTTATTGTTAAATAT
>NC_138244.1:4024578-4072078 GCF_964197995.2 Scardinius erythrophthalmus
GGCCTTTTTCATGCTATAGCCGATGGTTTTAAATGTTTTAAAATGTTCGTTTTTTTGGTACATCAGTGCATCTCTACTAAGATTATAAAGCGTTCAGCCAACTCACTGGACGGCTGCAGTCGGGACAGAAGGATGGCGTTCTGAGCGTCTCTGTCCCAGTATCTGACCCAGTCCAGACGCACGGGATCCAGTACGGACCCGGAAGACGACGCCTCTGGTTCCTGCAGGATCTCCTCCAGAACTCTTCTGCTGTCGGGATCGGACCGGGTCATCTGCAGAACCCTGCACAGAACACCCACAAAATCAGTCAGCCAAAAGCAGTTAAAGTCATCTAATTCATGTCAACAAATGATGCTCAAATTGAGCTCAAGTCATTCTGTACCGCCTACATCATTTCCTGTGCTATTGTCTCAATAAAAGTGTCAAATATGCCAGAAATAACTCGCCTGCTGCTGTCCAGACGGCTGGAGCGTCTCGTCGCAGGAGTCGAACACAAGCTCTCGATCGTCTGAATGACCTCCACCTGCTCAAACTCTTCACGCGAGAGGTAATTCTGCTTCTGCAGCTCCTCAACCTGGGAACCACAGCACAAAAACAATACTAAATTACTAAAACAGCAAAAAATAATCCCTAACGATAAAAAAAAAGAAAAAAAAATTAATCCAGTCCAGTCCATCCAGTGATCGAGTTTATTTTGAGGATTAGATTGCCCATATATAGTTTCTTCTCACCATGAAGGCCCTTAGATCCCGATCGGCGGTGAAAACACAGATGCTGTGGAGCTGCTCCTTCACATTAAAGCCCTGAAAACACAGACAGTCAGTCCTGCGTTACATTGCACTGTAAAATCAAAGTCTGGGGGTCAGGAAGATGTATATCATTTTAAAGAAATCAATACTTTTATTTAGCAAGGGCACATTAAATTGATCAAAAGTGACAGTAAATTCAGCAAAGAATCCTGACATAATAATCATAAATGTTTCTTGAGCATCAAATCATCATGATTTCTGAAGGATCATGTGACACTGAAGACTGGAGTAATGATGTTGAACATTCAGCTTTGATCACAGGAATAAATTACACTTTAAAATATATATTCACATTATTTAAAAATTTAATAATTCACAAATTTTACTGTATTTTTAATCAAAGTCTTGTTGAGCAGAAGAGACTCTTTCAGAAACATTAAACAGTCTTTCCAGACCCCAAACTTTTGAACAGCAGTGTCCAATATTTCAGCTGTTTGTTTGATCGTGTGTGTGTGTGTGTGTGTGTGTGTGTACCATGTTAGTCAGCAGTGTTTTAGCCTGCTCCAGGTCTCTGTGAGTGAGACAGGTAAAGGTGTGTTTCAATCCTGTCTTCCTGATGTCCTCCAATCTGCATTCAGAAGAGCCACGTCTGCGTAGAAAAGCCTGCGCTTGTGGGATCCTTCTGCTTAATATAGCGCGCTGCACAACACCCTGAAACACACACACACGCAAGGTTGCATAAACTATGCATAAACTGCATAAAAGACTAGTCTTACAAGTTAGTCATCAATTTCTTTCTTTTAAGACTGTTATATCTTTTTAAAGTGAGTTACTGCTAGCTGTTCGTACAGCTCTTAAGACACCGTGTTAACATAATGGCTATGTTTATGCGACTGGGCCCTGGTTCTCAAATCTGATTGGCTGAGAGCCTTTGCAATATTCTGATATCACACGGAAACCGTTTCACAATTTGTATGACTCGGCTTGCTTCTGCCGCATCTAAACTGGCAGGATTTCTCACAGAAAGCGTCGATGGTGGAGGAGCAAACCTACTACTGTTACTGAGTCACGGAATGTAGTTGTTTAGACCTCAAATGTGCGATTAAAAAAAACAAACAACGTCTATTTGACAATTTGTTTAGACGTTTTCAGAGATCTGTCAGTGCTCATGTACGTAGATTGTGTACATAGCATACTATAGCATATTAAAAACACCACATAGACACATAAACAACATTAAAAGCTGGATTTTCACCACAGGAGGACTTTAAATATTATAGTTAGGTAAATAATATTTTATTTGATATAATTAATATGCTGTATTTGGTATTGAGAACAGGTCTGTTAGTGATTCTGACTTCAGTGAAAGTTACATTGTTACACCAATAGATGGCGGCACAGACTGTCAGATCTATATCTATATATCAACACAGCGCTTCCTGAAAGGCACACAAAGAATAAAACTACGTGTGTGTGCATTTGTTTATACACACCCACTCACTCCCACACACACACACACACACACACACACACACACACACACACACTCTCACACACACACACACACACTCTCACACACACACACACACACACACACACACACACACACACACACACACTCTCTCACACACACACACACACACACACACACACACACACACACACACACACACACACACACACACACACACACACACACACACACACACACACACACACACACACACACACACACACACACACACACTCACACACTCACATATATATCAGGCCTGATGTCATGTTTCATGGATCGTGTCTCGAGTGTTTGGTTGACTGACCTCATCAGAGAGCGACTGCCACTCCGGGTCGGTGGCGGCGCTGGACGCTGGAGCTCGAGGACTCACACACACCGGTGTTTCACCTCCATCTGCCCAGGGGAACTTCTTCATGAACCCACGCAGATCAGAGATGTAGCCGTATAAAATCTGCACACACTCCTGCCGGTTCACGTCCAGCTCTACACACAACACACAGAGTTCGTACAGTACAGACTTTTTTATTATTTATCATACAATATCTTCATTATCTTTCATATTCTAAAAAAGGTATTCCAGAAATGCAATTTTATTAGGATTTCAAAATCCTATTCAAGCCCGTCATATGAAATCCCCTAACCACTATAAGGATATGAATGATTTCCTCATTCAAACAGATTTTTGCCCCCAATGATTATGTGCTTGACCTGAAGAATGAAAGTTTTATAATACACTTGGGAATAAATGAGCAACATCACGCTAATAGCCATGTGAAATGGCTCAAAATCTATATCAGACGAGCGGCAGCATTCATTTTGCGTGAAAAGAATGAATGTTTTTTTCCGAAACAATTAAACACTAATTTCATATGTACATGTATACATGAACTTTTAATAATTCAAGCACTTTTCAAGTAATTATTCATAAAAATGGCTGTTTTCCAGGATTTAAATAAAAAAGATATATATAATTCAAGCACTTTGTACGAACCCTGAACACACACGTCAGTTTCACGTCTCAAGATAAGCGCTCACTTCTCTGAGATGGCGTGTGTGTTTTACCGTGAGCGCTGGTGAGGAGGACTTTGGTTTGTGTGTTGAGGAAGGTCAGCGTGATGCTCAGCAGTTGTTCACAGAACTGATGACTCTGGGCTTCTGTGTGTGTGTCCCGTATGGCAGAACGCAGCAGATCCAGCGCCGGACACAGAGCCTGAACATCTGAAACACACACACACACACACACGCGTTTACTTAGCTATCTAAACGGGGACATTCCATAGACATAATGGTTTTTATACTGTACAAACTGTATATTCTATTCCCTTACACTAACCTGACCCCTAAACCTGCCCATCACACACACACACACACACACACACACACACACACACACACACACACACACACACACACACACACACACACACACACACACACACACACACACACACACTCTTGTGCATCTATCTTTATGAGGACATTCATTGACACAATGCAATCTCTATCCGCTTACCCTAACCTTACCCATCACAACTAAGTGCCTAACCCGACCCCTGACCCTAAACCGACCTTTAACCCTAAACCGACCCTTGACCTCATTATAACCTTATCCCTAAAACCAAGTCTTGACCCTCAAACAGGCCTTTAAAGGCTCTCAGAGAGTGAGGACCGGCCAAAATGTCCACACGTTACTCTCTTTGTCCTCACTCCAATGGTCTAAAACTCAAACTGGTCCTCACAAAGATAGTTGTACAAGTACACACACACACACACACACACACACAGAAGTGTGGAATAATTACGACCTAATGTGTGTAAAGTCTCTTCTGCTCACCAATGCTGCATTCATTTGATCAAAAATACAGTAAAACAGAGAAATATTATTATAATTTAAAAATAACTTTTTTCTATGTGAATATATTGAGTGTAATTTATTTTTGTGATCAAAGCTTTCAGCATCATTACTTTATTCTTCAGTGTCACATGATCCTTCAGAAATCACTCTAATATTATTTAGTATAGTTAGAAATGCACCGATATGAACATTTTGGCAGAAACAATAACCATTAACTCTTTATATTTGAAATGGATTTATTGATATGGGCCGTTAAAATCTAAATCAAAAATTGTATATAATTTTTAAGAGTCTGATTACAAAACAAAAGCCTCACCATTAAAAGCCACTTGCGCTGCACTTAACAGTATTTTCCTGTGATTTCAGTGATTTCAATCATATTTCAAGCAAAAAAGTGCGCATCTGAAGTCTCTCAGCTGAAGGAAATAATACATTATTTATCAGCTTTAATATATCGGCCAAATGTTCTTATTGGACCGATAACGATAACATTAAAAATGAACATATATCAGCCGATACCGATATGGTGGCCGATATATTGTGGATTATTATATTATTTTTATATATTATATATATTTTAAATATATCTGTCGTAAATTCTATGTTTTTCTTTTGCTTGTTTGTGACTGAAATAAGACCGATATCATATTTCATGAGATCCAATCACTGAGGTCATGAGCAAAAAAGACTCTTTCTCCTGCCCTTCAATAACCTGGCAGATCCGAGACTTCTTCTGATGGTTTAATTGAGCAGCGGGAGGGGGGGGGGGGTGGGGGGGGTTAGGATCAGAAGATCTCATTAAAGCGGGTGTCTTACTCCTCAGCTGCGTTTGGGTCGAGACGACCGGCGTTTGATCGGGCAGAACAAACCCAGGCGCGGGGCTCAGGATATTCTCCTTACTCTTCAGAAAGAAGTCAACCGTGTCCAGCTGATGGTTCTTGAGGCCGGCCTGAAATGAACATCATATTCATGTAGACTTACTGACATTTCAGACACAATGCAGCCAAGTTTGAGGTTGTGTGAACAATGAGTTAAAGGGTTTTAGGCACTTTAAACCATAAAAACAGCCTTGAGTTTCTTAAAGACCTATTATGCCCCTTTTACAGTCTTGATGTTGTTGTTAGTCTCTACTAGAACAGGTTTTCCAGCTTAAATGTTGATTATTCTCCTCATATTCTCCATTGTTGGGGCTCCTCTCTTCCCAGTCTGTCAGTAACGCTCTGTTTACTTCCTGTCTCTATGAAGCCCCGCCTTCTGAAAAGCACACTGTGCTCTGATTGGTCGGCTGGAGCAGTGTGTTGTGATTGGTTGAGCGCTTCGAGTGTGTTTTGGAAATGTTTCAACACACTATTAACAAACTCAACCAGGCCCCGCCCCTTTATTCTGCGTATGAATTATTATAATGAGGAATATTGAGACGTGTTCGCTCCCGAAAGAAACTCAAGACTACAATGAGTTCAGAAACACTGACTCTGATATAGAGAAGAACGTTTTCATGCTCAAACAGCAACACTACACACTAAAGAAAGATGAAGACAGCAGAATAGGTCCTCTTAAACACATCAGTTTCATGAATAATATTGGGATGAAATGGCATAGCTTGTGTGTGTGTGTGTGTGTGTGTGTGTGTGTGTGTGTGTACCTGTAGGGCATGAATGGGTATTGAACAGCGTCCCCATGCGTTCAGATGGCAGAGCGAGTCGACCGTACCAGCGGTGCCAAAAACCATCAGCCGGTTCAACAGTTCCTCCTGCGTCACACAGAACAGAACCACCGACAGACCCGACGCTATAACACACACACACACACACACACACACAAACACACACACACACACACACACACACACACACACACTCAACATTCAGTAACATGATATACACTCAATGTTACATGGTAATACAGTCAGTGTAACATCACAGTATTTTTTGTAAGCACACAATCAAATCTTATTTTATATAATAAAAAATAAAAATAAAAAAAAGATTTATATTTTGCATAAAGAAAATCAAGCCATATTAGTAATTTCCATGAATACTCAATTTTTTTTTATCACAATACAAAAATATGTCATGCATATTTAAAAGGCAGTACAAATAATATTACAATACTTTAAAAATGGTTAAATAAATAAATGCATAAATAAATATTTAAACTAATGCTTAAATAAATGAATGAATAAATGCAAAAAAAAAATTGTATTTAAATAAATTCTTAAATGCATAAATTAACAAAAATGCTTTAATGGATAAATAAATGTCTTAATACATATTTACATAAATGCTTAAAAAAAACGCCTAAATAAATGAATGAACTCTTGAATACATAAATGTTTAATACTGTAAATTTTAAATAAAGGCTTAAATAAAAAATGCTTAAATAAATGTTTAAACAAATACTCAAATAAAAAAGCTTGAATAAATGCTAAAAAATAATGAAAGAATTATTATGGATAAATAAATGCTTAAATAAATATTTGCATTAATGCTTGTGTTTAAATAAATGCTTCGGGTTCGGGTTGAATAACTAGTTCTTCCAGTGTTTCATCATCGGACTCGCGCTCGCATTGATATGGTCAAATCGACGTCATTGTTCGTTACTGTGTTTAGTTTACGGTGTCCGAAGCCTCAGAACAGCTGACGTTGTTATGGCAATGAGCGTTTTTGTTTTCGATGCGCTGTGCGCGGTAAACCAATCACAACAGACTGAGCTGTCTGGCCAATCAGAGCAGAGTAGCTCGCGGAAAGGCGGGATTTAGAGAGATTGATTCAGCTGACGAGTCGTTTGAGAATCATTGATGTATATCATGAGGAAATTAAACAGTTTTTTGACCTTTGATGCATGTAAAGGAAACTTTAAAATAGCATAATAGGAGCACTTTAAAATAGAAACAGGTAATATTTTGACATGTGGCATAAGAGGTCAGATCAACAGATTACGTGTCTCACCCTTCAGCAACAGACACAGGTGTTCGTCGTCTGATCTCTGGACGGGTACGGCAGGAGCGTCTGACCGCTGGTACGTGACGCTTTGACCCTCCAGATCCCAGTAGGCCAGAACCGTGTTTGCGTTCGCAGGAGAAACGAACGTAACCAGCGCGGAGAACTCGGACACGTTCAGGCCCGTCGGCGTGGCTCTCTCCGGCACGGTGAAACACGTCACAGCGCCCCCTGGCTTCACGGAGGACTGGGAGAGTTTGGCAGTGGCGGCCGCCCGTCGGCACTCGATGTGTGTGAAGTCTCTGAACCAGGGGAACCCGCGACCCGGGCGAACCGGGCCTTTACATCGACTATACAGCAACGACAGACGCGACTCCCACGACCTGAACACATTTAAACGGCCCGGGAAATGAAGTGTTAGATAGTGTTGCATTATGGAGATGCATTATGTTAAGTCAGATTTATATGTGACCCTGGACCACAAAATCAGTCACATGTCACACGGGTATATGTGTGGCAATAGCCAACAATACATTGTATGGGTCAAAATGATCGATTATGCCAAAAACCATTAGGATATTTAGTAAAGATCATGTTCCATGAAGATATTTTGTACATTTCCTACCGTAAATATATAAAACATTTATTTTTGTGAGTGAATGCAGCGCAATTTTGAACATAAATGCACAACTTTTGTGATCCAGGGTCACACAATAGTACCTGTCTGTTTGAAAGGGTTTATCCAGTATGGTCAGGTTGTGGGCGGAGCTTGCGATGCTGTCCTGATCCAATGATTCATTGGGCACGAGAGACGGCGGATTAGGGGCAGCGCGACAACATAAGTGATCTGGATACATCCTGAAATACAGGAATTTAGATCTGATAGGAATAGGAAATAGATCTGGAAATTGCAGTTTACTTCACGTTATTTAATCGCAATGTTATATATATAATGTATACATATATCCAAAATGCTTCATTTTAATTATACTTTATTTATATAGGTAAACAAATATATGAAAAACACACTAAAAACAATAACAACGGATTATAAAGCGTTTAAGGACACATAAGTGGATACAGGCGATTGAGAAAGAGCGCAACATGTCGTATTACTCAGAACTAACGAACGCCACTGAGGGGAACGTTATCAGTGACAGGAGAGTGAACCTTACAGAAATATAATATATAAAACTGACATTTGGATATTTGACTTAACAGTGACTAAATATTTACTCCAGTGCATACTGAGTATCAGGATTACACAATTTACCCATTCGCTCCAGCCTGTCTCCACTTCTGTGTCCTTAAACACTGTTTTTTGTGGTCCACAGTTTATAAAAATGTATTTCTGAGTTTATTAGCTTGTTTGCTGTACACCTTGTTACATAGCAGCTTTCAGACATTGTTCTGTTTTTTGTTATAAGTCAGAAATGACGAGGAGGCAGCTTCACACAATACAAACTCAATGGAGACGGTTGAATTGTCCAATATGGACTGTATAATATTAATAGCAGAATTGAACATGCACCGGAAGTAGTGGTTGAGGTCGAGGGCGAGGGCCTGGTTCTGCCGGGTCACGGTCACCGCTGTACTGAGATCATGTGAGATCTGGATCAGACAGAAGGAGACGGATGGAGAAACGTCTGCTGAACCGCAGTATAAGAGGAAGTCCACCGTCGCCAGGAGCGTCCCATCAGTGCTGTCGAACACGTCTGACACACAGCGTCAAGGAGAACACAGATCAAGGTCAAAACTCAATCATACACATTTAAAAAGAGACATTAAGTCAAAAATTACAAAATAAATAAATAAAAAGTATTTACATTATGGTAGTATTTTTGTACTGCCTAAGAATTGTACTATGCATAATAAACATAAAAACATAAAAAAATGTAATTACTCCAAACTTTTGACCAGTAGTGTGTGTATATAATAATGCATAATTGTTTAATATAATTTAAAAGTTTGAAATACTTCAGAGATTTTAAAGTTTTAGTTTAAGTTTTAAGTTTTTTATTATATATTCACTTTTCACTTCAAAATAAAAATATGTCCTAATGTCCATAAATAAACCTCAACCATCTCAAAGGTGAACTGCAGCCTGTCTGTATCAGAGAAGGATTGTCATTTCTCTGACTGAAGGATACACGCGAGTCCAGTGCTGAGCAGAAGGAACAGCGTTCCCCGACAGAGCCGGTGATCCACACAGGATAAACCCGTAGGGATCGCTGTGTCGAGGCGGCAGGAGGAGTGTGTGTCTAGGCTCGAGGTCTCGTCGGTCCAGCGCAGCGTCAGCAGGACAGAAGTGTTGACCAGCAGGACACACAGACCATCAGTGAAGCTCAGTGGAGAGAGAGAGAGCAGCTCACACACATCTGAGGAGGACAGTGGGCGATCACACACATGCACACAGCAGGGTTTAAAGGGGTGGTGTCATGCCCCTTTTTACAAGATGTAAAATAAGTCTTTGTATTACTCCCCCAGAGTGTGTGTGTGAAGGTTTAGCTCAAAATACCCCACAGATATTTTTATAGCATGTTAAAATTGTCACTTTTTGAGGGTGAGCAAAAACGCACCGTTTTGTGTGTGTCCCTTTAAATACAAATGAGCTGCTACTCCCAGCGCAGAGGGCGGAGCTTTAAAAACTTTTGTGTGTGTCAGAGCCCGCCTACGGAGAGCCTGGCCACTCCCAATTAAGTCCTATTGTACCGAATGTTGGTTGTAGTTCCACCAGAGCTCCACTGGGGGCGATCGCCCATGAGTGCAGAATGAATGGGAGTCTATGGGGCTAGACGGCTAAATTTGTCTCTTTCACCCAAGTGCCGTTGAGAAATCTCAGATTTGATTGTAGGTTTTGCAAGTTCAACATGGGTTATAAGTCGAAAGTTGAATGAACGAGTACTTATGTCCTATCGATTTCTCACAGGTTGAGTTGTCGTTGCCCATAACACGCTAGCATTCTGCTAATGAACGCTGATTGGTCAGTGAAGGACTGATTACGACCAGAGATACCGCTTGATGGCATCGTGGCATCCGAAGCGGGACCAGAAACATACAAAACAGAAACTCTTCTAGCATGTGTGTTTACCTGTGTCAGCTGTGTGTGTTTACCTGTGTCAGCTGTGTGTGTTTACCTGTGTCAGCTGTGGTGTGTGTTTACCTGTGTCAGCTGTGTGTGTTTACCTGTGTCAGCTGTGTTGTGTGTTTACCTGTGTCAGCTGTGTTGTGTGTTTACCTGTGTCAGCTGTGTTGTGTGTTTACCTGTGTCAGCTGTGTTGTGTGTTTACCTGTGTCAGCTGTGTTGTGTGTTTACCTGTGTCAGCTGTGTTGTGTGTTTCCCAGTGTCAGCTGTGTTGTGTGTTTCCCTGTGTCAGCTGTGTTGTGTGTTTGCCTGTGTCAGCTGTGTTGTGTGTTTACCTGTGTCAGCTGTGTTGTGTGTTTACCTGTGTCAGCTGTGTTGTGTGTTTACCTGTGTCAGCTGTGTTGTGTGTTTCCCAGTGTCAGCTGTGTTGTGTGTTTCCCTGTGTCAGCTGTGTTGTGTGTTTCACTGTGTCAGCTGTGTGTGTTTACCTGTGTCAGCTGTGTGTGTTTACCTGTGTCAGCTGTGTGTGTTTACCTGTGTCAGCTGTGTTGTGTGTTTACCTGTGTCAGCTGTGTTGTGTGTTTACCTGTGTCAGCTGTGTTGTGTGTTTCCCTGTGTCAGCTGTGTTGTGTGTTTCCCTGTGTCAGCTGTGTTGTGTGTTTCCCTGTGTCAGCTGTGTTGTGTGTTTACCTGTGTCAGCTGTGTTGTGTGTTTCCCTGTGTCAGCTGTGTGTGTTTACCTGTGTCAGCTGTGTGTTTCCCTGTGTCAGCTGTGTTGTGTGTTTCCCTGTGTCAGCTGTGTTGTGTGTTTCCCTGTGTCAGCTGTGTTGTGTTTACCTGTGTCAGCTGTGTTGTGTGTTTCCCTGTGTCAGCTGTGTTGTGTGTTTACCTGTGTCAGCTGTGTCGTGTGTTTCCCTGTGTCAGCTGTGTCGTGTGTTTCCCTGTGTCAGCTGTGTCGTGTGTTTCCCTGTGTCAGCTGTGTCGTGTGTTTGCCTGTGTCAGCTGTGTTGTTGTGTCAGCTGTGTTGTGTGTTTCCCTGTGTCAGCTGTGTTGTGTGTTTGCCTGTGTCAGCTGTGTCGTGTGTTTGCCTGTGTCGGCTGTGTTGTGTGTTTACCTGTGTCGGCTGTGTTGTGTGTTTACCTGTGTCGGCTGTGTTGTGTGTTTACCTGTGTCGGCTGTGTTGTGTGTTTACCTGTGTCGGCTGTGTGTGTTTACCTGTGTCAGCTGTGTTGTGTGTTTACCTGTGTCAGCTGTGTTGTGTGTTTGCCTGTGTCAGCTGTGTTGTGTGTTTACCTGTGTCAGCTGTGTTGTGTGTTTACCTGTGTCAGCTGTGTTGTGTGTTTCCCTGTGTCAGCTTTGTTGTGTGTTTACCTGTGTCGGCTGTGTTGTGTTTCCCTGTGTCGGCTGTGTTGTGTGTTTACCTGTGTCGGCTGTGTTGTGTGTTTGCCTGTGTCGGCTGTGTTGTGTGTTTGCCTGTGTCGGCTGTG
Source organism: Scardinius erythrophthalmus (assembly GCF_964197995.2). NCBI lineage: Eukaryota > Metazoa > Chordata > Actinopteri > Cypriniformes > Leuciscidae > Scardinius > Scardinius erythrophthalmus. The sequence continues at coordinate 4,036,209 of NC_138244.1, forward strand.
TTGTGTGTTTACCTGTGTCGGCTGTGTTGTGTGTTTACCTGTGTCAGCTGTGTTGTGTGTTTACCTGTGTCAGCTGTGTTGTGTGTTTGCCTGTGTCAGCTGTGTTGTGTGTTTGCCTGTGTCAGCTGTGTTGTGTGTTTGCCTGTGTCAGCTGTGTTGTGTGTTTCCCTGTGTCAGCTGTGTTGTGTGTTTCCCTGTGTCAGCTGTGTTGTGTGTTTCCCTGTGTCAGCTGTGTTGTGTGTTTCCCTGTGTCAGCTGTGTTGTGTGTTTACCTGTGTCAGCTGTGTTGTGTGTTTGCCTGTGTCAGCTGTGTTGTGTGTTTGCCTGTGTCAGCTGTGTTGTGTGTTTACCTGTGTCAGCTGTGTGTTTACCTGTGTCAGCTGTGTTGTGTGTTTCCCTGTGTCAGCTGTGTCGTGTGTTTCCCTGTGTCAGCTGTGTTGTGTGTTTCCCTGTGTCAGCTGTGTTGTGTGTTTACCTGTGTCGGCTGTGTTGTGTTTGCCTGTGTCGGCTGTGTTGTGTGTTTGCCTGTGTCGGCTGTGTTGTGTGTTTGCCTGTGTCGGCTGTGTTGTGTGTTTGCCTGTGTCGGCTGTGTTGTGTGTTTACCTGTGTCGGCTGTGTTGTGTGTTTACCTGTGTCAGCTGTGTTGTGTGTTTACCTGTGTCAGCTGTGTTGTGTGTTTGCCTGTGTCAGCTGTGTTGTGTGTTTGCCTGTGTCAGCTGTGTTGTGTGTTTGCCTGTGTCAGCTGTGTTGTGTGTTTCCCTGTGTCAGCTGTGTTGTGTGTTTCCCTGTGTCAGCTGTGTTGTGTGTTTCACTGTGTCAGCTGTGTTGTGTGTTTCCCTGTGTCAGCTGTGTTGTGTGTTTCCCTGTGTCAGCTGTGTTGTGTGTTTGCCTGTGTCAGCTGTGTTGTGTGTTTGCCTGTGTCAGCTGTGTGTTTCCCTGTGTCAGCTGTGTGTGTTTACCTGTGTCAGCTGTGTGTTTCCCTGTGTCAGCTGTGTTGTGTGTTTCCCTGTGTCAGCTGTGTTGTGTGTTTCCCTGTGTCAGCTGTGTTGTGTTTACCTGTGTCAGCTGTGTTGTGTGTTTCCCTGTGTCAGCTGTGTTGTGTGTTTCCCTGTGTCAGCTGTGTCGTGTGTTTCCCTGTGTCAGCTGTGTCGTGTGTTTGCCTGTGTCGGCTGTGTCGTGTGTTTGCCTGTGTCGGCTGTGTCGTGTGTTTGCCTGTGTCGGCTGTGTCGTGTGTTTACCTGTGTCGGCTGTGTCGTGTGTTTCCCTGTGTCGGCTGTGTGTGTTTACCTGTGTCGGCTGTGTTGTGTGTTTACCTGTGTCGGCTGTGTTGTGTGTTTGCCTGTGTCAGCTGTGTTGTGTGTTTACCTGTGTCAGCTGTGTGTGTTTACCTGTGTCAGCTGTGTTGTGTGTTTACCTGTGTCAGCTGTGTGTGTTTACCTGTGTCAGCTGTGTTGTGTGTTTACCTGTGTCAGCTGTGTTGTGTGTTTGCCTGTGTCAGCTGTGTGTGTTTACCTGTGTCAGCTGTGTTGTGTGTTTACCTGTGTCAGCTGTGTTGTGTGTTTGCCTGTGTCAGCTGTGTTGTGTGTTTACCTGTGTCAGCTGTGTTGTGTGTTTCCCTGTGTCAGCTGTGTTGTGTGTTTACCTGTGTCAGCTGTGTTGTGTGTTTACCTGTGTCAGCTGTGTTGTGTGTTTACCTGTGTCAGCTGTGTTGTGTGTTTACCTGTGTCAGCTGTGTTGTGTGTTTACCTGTGTCAGCTGTGTGTGTTTACCTGTGTCAGCTGTGTTGTGTGTTTACCTGTGTCAGCTGTGTTGTGTGTTTGCCTGTGTCAGCTGTGTTGTGTGTTTCCCTGTGTCAGCTGTGTTGTGTGTTTACCTGTGTCAGCTGTGTTGTGTGTTTCCCTGTGTCAGCTGTGTTGTGTGTTTACCTGTGTCAGCTGTGTTGTGTGTTTGCCTGTGTCAGCTGTGTTGTGTGTTTGCCTGTGTCAGCTGTGTTGTGTGTTTACCTGTGTCAGCTGTGTTGTGTGTTTACCTGTGTCAGCTGTGTTGTGTGTTTGCCTGTGTCAGCTGTGTTGTGTGTTTGCCTGTGTCAGCTGTGTTGTGTGTTTCCCTGTGTCAGCTGTGTTGTGTGTTTCCCTGTGTCAGCTGTGTTGTGTGTTTACCTGTGTCAGCTGTGTTGTGTGTTTCACTGTGTCAGCTGTGTTGTGTGTTTCCCTGTGTCAGCTGTGTTGTGTGTTTACCTGTGTCAGCTGTGTTGTGTGTTTACCTGTGTCAGCTGTGTTGTGTGTTGGCCTGTGTCAGCTGTGTGTTTACCTGTGTCAGCTGTGTTGTGTGTTTACCTGTGTCAGCTGTGTTGTGTGTTTGCCTGTGTCAGCTGTGTTGTGTGTTTGCCTGTGTCAGCTGTGTTGTGTGTTTCCCTGTGTCAGCTGTGTTGTGTGTTTACCTGTGTCAGCTGTGTTGTGTGTTTGCCTGTGTCAGCTGTGTTGTGTGTTTGCCTGTGTCAGCTGTGTTGTGTGTTTCCCTGTGTCAGCTGTGTTGTGTGTTTCCCTGTGTCAGCTGTGTTGTGTTTACCTGTGTCAGCTGTGTTGTGTTTACCTGTGTCAGCTGTGTTGTGTGTTTACCTGTGTCAGCTGTGTTGTGTGTTTGCCTGTGTCAGCTGTGTTGTGTGTTTCCCTGTGTCAGCTGTGTTGTGTGTTTGCCTGTGTCAGCTGTGTTGTGTGTTTACCTGTGTCAGCTGTGTTGTGTGTTTCCCTGTGTCAGCTGTGTTGTGTGTTTACCTGTGTCAGCTGTGTTGTGTGTTTCACTGTGTCAGCTGTGTTGTGTGTTTGCCTGTGTCAGCTGTGTTGTGTGTTTTAGAGTCCTGCACGGTTTCGGGTACCCGACGGGTGACCCGCACATTTTGCTCAAACGGGTGAGAAATATCCAACTGTGTCGGTTATGGGTGCGGGTCGGGTCGGACACGGGGGAAACACGGGTCTAAACACGGGTTTAAAACAATCACATGCAAACGTAAAAATATATGCATATTTTTAGGAACACATCTACAAAAATATGCCTGTATTTCAAGTTGATAAAATCATTTAAAATCCATATCAGCTTATTTGTGCCCACGCACCACGCCCTCCCAGGATCTATAACGTATAGGTTACTTTCATATACCGGTAGCCATCCTGCCACTGTAAACTGACCTGTCAATCATCTTTTCACAGTTAAAATCCTCCAAATTGCATTTAATTTCCAACCGTAACGGAGAGAAATGCAGAAGCACGTTGATCTGCAGTCGCGTGTCTTTCATGCGGAGACTCTCCTCATATTAATGCATTATTAATGATGCATTTAAAAGTTAATGGCCAAACATTAACATTGTTATTGCAGATGAAATATAACATGGAGAACATAAAATAAGTATTTTTTTCTATCAGGTTAAACTTTGATTAGTCATTCAAACCTTTATCTGAACCTATCACCGTCGGTCGCACATATCCGCCATGTTTTGTAGTTTTTAACGCTTTTTCACTCGTGTTTGTAGTTCCTCCTCCAAATCGCAATGGATTGTGGGTAATATCAGCTGTTATAGTGAGCACGGATCCACACTTCGAAAATCCACCGGAAACAGTAGATCATCCGGGGATAGTATGGACATTGAGACAAAGGGTTTGACTCATGTTGCATGTTCAGGGGGCGGGGTTTATGTAAATTCTAGGGTTGGTGATGTCACTAACCCGGGAGGAATGTGGTGTAGTCTCTACCAGCCGTTTGTTGTAGTCCTTAAAAAGTGATTTCTTTAAAAGCAAATATCTCCCTTTGCTTTGAACTTTGAGTGCCGTAACTTTGCAGATGTTGTTTATGCTCAAACAGCAACATTACACACTAAATGTTTCTAAACTGTGTGTGTGTTCTCTCACCGGGGTGTTTGTCCTGAAGGCAGCGCAGCAGCGAGTCAGAAGGCGTCACACACACGAGCTGCGCCTGATCCCGAGGGTCCAGCTCATACAGCCTCAGATCCCACTGGGAGTCCAGCAGGAGCAGCTTCGGCTTCACATCACGACCACCGGGATCTGACAGATCTTCCCACAGGAAACTCAACCGCACAAACACACACTCATTATCATAATAAATATTACTGCTCTTAATATTATGTAAAAATAGAAATTGTATAAACACTATATTTATTAAATAGTAAATATACCAATATATTATCATAAATAAATGTAATTATACTGCAACTAATTATAATGTATTATGTAATTATAATGTATTAAGTAATAATAATACATCATAATAATATGATAAATCATATTTTTTTCTAAATGTTACAAACTTATAATGAATATACAGTTATTAATATTGCTATTGTTAGTATTGTTGTTAATTTGTGTGTGTACATCTATATATGAGTGTGTATATATGTGTGTGAGTAAACATAACTGTGTTTGTGTGTGTATATATATATGTGTTTGCATGTGTATACTGTATATGTGTGTGTGTGTGTGTGTGTGTGTGTCAGTGTGTATATATATATGTGTGTGTGTGTGTGTGTGTGTGTGTGTGTGTGTGTGTGTGTGTGTGTGTGTGCATATGTATGTGTGTGTGTGTGTGTGCATGTGTATGTGTGTGTGTAACAATTAAATCAAATATAGTTATATTTTGATATATACTTCATAATAGTTTACATGATTTAACAACAACAGAAGTTTAAAATATGACCGATATACAGCTGCAATTAACTGCAATGTTACATATACCAAATGCATAATAGCTATTACAGTGAAAGACTCACTCAGTGCAGGAGTGCTGTAGTGTGTGTGAGGATCTGATGCTCTCAGAGATGTTCCTCACGGTCACTTCACCTCCAGCATTCAGACAACACAGCACTGACGGGCCTTTACTGAGCCTGACCCTCACTGTGTCCTCAACACCTGCACACACACCTGAGTCCTCCACACCTGCACACACACCAGTGTCCGGCAGCAGGTCCACCTCCAGCGCCTCTGTCCTGCTCAACACCTGCAGCATCGCGAGCCGCTGTCAATCACTCAGGAACAACACACACCCTTCATCAGGAAACACAAACCAAGAGACGATCGAGATGGAAAAACAAAGTCCTCAAAAAGCGAACTAAAGCGTTCGTTCTAAAGTCAAAACACCAGCCTCCATGATGCAAACAAACCCCAGCTGATCATCACATGCTCGTCACGTGAACAGCAGGAAAACCAGTCAAACACAGCACCCATTTCCTCTACGTAATTTCTTTTGCAAATAATATTTAATTGTGACATGAAAAGTCAAAATATGTCATACTAGTTGTATTTATGAGATGAAAAGTCGAAGTTATGACATATTAAATCGGAATTATGATATAAAAAGTTAGAATATGACATACTGATTCATATTTATGAGATGAAAATCCGAAATTATAACGTACTAAATCGAAATAATGACATAAGAAAGTCATCATTTCGATTTTAATCTCATAATTATGTCTTTTATATAATATTAATAATAATAATTTTAACAACGTAAATGAGCGACTACATGAAATAATTATTTGTGTTGCCACTTGCTCAGATAGCAAAAGAAAAACTCCACAATAGTGTTTTCACAATTTTAAAAAAGAGGGGAAAATAGAGAGATTGATACGGTAGCGTAGATTGATATCGGCAGTCGGAAAAGAGAAAGAAAGATGTCACTCCCAGAAACACCCTCACAGCAGCGTTAACTAGTTTCTTGTAATTTGATGCAAAGGTGATATAATACAAGTTATAGTGTTATAAATGTACATACATACAAAAAAAAAAAAAAAAAAAAAAAAAAAAAACTTTGAAGGATTTACGATGTTGATGACCGTTAAAACGCGTCATCACGAGCTGTTCTCTGCTCGGCTGTTGATCGCTCTGGTCTGACTCTGTGGACGCGGAAGAGCAGAAGCGCGTGACCGTTGACGCAATTGGCAATGGCGATGGACCGGACCGGACCATGGAGCTCGTGTTCGGACTACTGAACCGAGTCAGGATCGTCACGGGACTTTCTGACTTGACGAATGACAAGAGAAGCAATAAGATGGAGGAAAAAGCGCTGGAGGTGTATGGTGAGTATCGATGACCTTAACAAAGATGTACTGCGGCGTTTCAGGGTAACTTACAGCGATGGTGTCAGTTGGAAATAAATACCATGGTACATTTTACAGATAACGTGAACCATGGGACGGAATCATAACTGTATTCATATAACCAATACCTGTTGCTTCAAAGAATACCATGATATATTACTATGGTACATATCCATAATACAATACCATGGTAAAGTGCTGGTGTCAGGTGTAAATACCATGATATTGTATTTGTAAGTTATACAATGGTAAACATTACCATAATCATATACCATTATATTTTCCTGGCTGGTACTTTAAAGAATGCCATCGTATTACCAAAGTATATCCACAACAACAACAACAACAACAACAACAAAAAAAAACAAGGTATTACCATGGTACAGTACCAAAGTTTTGAATTTTTGAATTTTGGTATTTTGATGGAAACCCAGGTAAATGTTAGATTTCTTTACAGATATTTTCCTTGTTTTTGTGTGATTCTCTCTGTTTTCACAGACGTGATCCGGACGATCCGTGATCCGGAGAAGCCCAACACTCTGGAGGAGCTGGACGTCGTGACGGAGAAGTGTGTGTGTGTGCAGGAGCTCGGAGACGAGGAATACCTCATCATCATTAAGTTCTCTCCCACCGTCCCACACTGCTCTCTGGCCACGCTGATAGGTGTGTGTGTGTGTGTGTGTGTGTGTGTGTGTGTGAGTGAGATGGGTAGGTTTAGGGGTCGTGTTAGTGTGTGTGTGAGTGATGGGTAGGTTTAGGGGTCAGGGTTTGTGTGTGTGTGATGGGTAGGTTTAGGGGTCGGGTTTGTGTGTGTGTGATGGGTAGGGCTAGTGTAAGGGGACAGAATATACAGTTTGTACAGTATAAAAAACATTATGTCTATGGAGAGTCCCCACAAAGATAGTGTGTGTGTGTGTGTGTGTGTGTGTGTATGTGTATGTATGAGTGTGAGAAATGATAAGACCAAACAGTCATGTGACCTCAAACGTTCATCACTGCACCTCACAGATAGCAGACAATGCAGAAAACACACACACACACCGTATCTTTTGTTGACAACGACACAATCACACTGTACAGCAACAAAGAACAAAACTACACAAGATTAAAGACACGAGACAGACTGCATTCAGTACAGGGTCTGATCAGTGTAATCTCTCAGATTATATATATATATATTAATCTACACAGAGCTGATATTTGCTTTCCTTCTAAAAATGAACAGGATTCAGTGCGTTCTGGTGTTTGATGCTGCAGAAAACACGGTTATGAAGTCTGAGTGTTAACAGAGTTTCACATAGTGAACCTTACGAATAAATAATTGTACTTATTAATCATTGCAATCCACAGCAGGCGATAGTGGGTGAATCATATTTCACTTCAAAATCAAGAGACATATAAAAAATGGTTTTGCATTAAGAAAATGACTTGACATTATTTTTAATAGTAATAAAAATTCACAACACAGTGTTTTATCCTGCATAAATTAAAGAAAGAACGACAAATACTACCTTTAATTAAAATAAATACAATTAATATTATTATTATTAATAATAATATATGTTAACTTAAATAAGATATAATATATTCATGAGCAAACCTAGCAAAATGTTTATATATATATATATACATACATATATCATATTAGTTCTAATGGCATCCAAAATAAAAGTTTGTGTATATGTGTGTGTACTGTGTATAATTATTTTGTATATATAAAACACATCTTAAATATATGCATGCATATGTGTGTATTTATATATACAAAATAATTATACACAGTACACACATATATTATGTAAACACAAACTTTTATTTTGGATGCGATTAATCGTTCCCCAGCACTAATATATAAATATATATATAAATGCTGAAATGTATCATTTTGCTAACACTGTTACAGTGTGTTTATTGTGAGTTATTCCATGTTCAAATAAATAAATGTGCAAAATTATCAACATTATTAAAAAAATAATGATAAAAAAATAAATAATAATAATAGCTCAGAACACAAATGTTGCACAAACCATGTATTGCTGTATTTATTTTTTTACCCGACGAATCTTTTGAAGAATGCCATGACATTGATTTGAGCTTTTATGGTTCTGGTGAAACTCTTTTATCACTTCTTGAGCTCAGAATCGTTCTCGTTCCTCGATTCGATACGTGTAGAGTTTAACAAAACAGGACTCGCCTCATTATCCGTGTGTGACCTCGACCGTTGATCTCAGGAGACCCGAGGTCACGAACAGTGATGGATCTTTGAATAAATAAAATGGTAATATCTAACCTTACTTCTCCTTTAGGCCTATCATTCTAACACTCGGACAAAATGCACTCTGTGTTCAAGACTCAGAGACGCTGGCTGGACGATATCAAAAATATAACAGTCTAGAATATTCTCATGACGTATTGAGTAATCAACTGAACTTAGATTTGAGATCTGAGTTCGCTTCTGCCTAGTAACAGAAGGGTTTGCATATGAAGAACCAATCAAACTGTAGGGAAATGATGTAATGCATAATGGCGTTTTTGCCATGCTCCTGTTCTATAAACTCTGTTGTACTGTTTTCTCTCTGAGATCCTCCGGCCGTGATTAAAGCACACTTGAGGGATTAGTAGACAAGACCCAGGTAGACTCAAGTCAAGCCAAGAGTGTTTCAAAGCAGCTTTACAGAGATAACAGGAAAATAATGAAACACAGAAGAAAATAGCATCAGTCACAGCTTAAGTAAGTTCAGTGATGGTTCATTTCTGTTGTAAAAAAGTTATTAATTCAGTTAATTTATATATATATATAGCCGCTCTGGAGAAAACCGTAATCGGACCAGAGTACGAACAACAAACTGTATGAAATGAACCCTAATGTGAGTAAAAGTTGCATCTCTTCTTTCAACAATCGCTGAGATCAGATTATACGTGTGTGACCCTGGACCACAAAACCAGTCACATGTCGCACGGGTATGTGTGTGGCGATAGCCAACAATACATTATACGGGTCAAAATTATAGAGTTTTCTTTTATGCCGAAAATCATTAGGATATTAAGTAAAGATCATGTTCCATGAAGATATTTAGTAAATTTCCTACCGTAAATATATAAAACATGTATTTCTGTGAGTGAATGCTGCACAATCGCCAACATAAATGCACAACTTTAAAGGAGATTTTCTCAATGTTTTGATTTTTTTTGCACCCTCAGATTCCAGATGTTCAATAGTCGTGTTTCGGCCAAATATTGTCCTATCCTAACAAACCACACATCAATGAAGAGCTTATATATTCAGCTTTCGGGTGATGTATAAATCTCAATTTCAAAAATTTTTTACTCATGTGACTGGTTTTGTGGTCCAGGGTCACATATAATGGTGTCAGTGCAGTCAGATCAATAATATTGTTGAATATTACATTAAGGGCGCTTTCACACTAGCACTTTTGGTGCGCACCCGGGTTCGAATGACGTCTGAGTTCGGTTCGTTTGGATGATGTGAACGCTGTCTTCCGAACTCGGGTGCGCACCCGTACTCAAGTCCGGTTAAAAAGGTGGTCTGGGGTACGGTTGATGTGAACTCGGGTACGGTTCGCTGCTGATGTGAACGCAATCGAACCAAACCGCGGAAGTGAGCCGCTATTGATGACGTATAATGTGTCTTCGGCGGACAGCCCGCTGTCTTTGAAACGCTTTCAGAATTTTTGCGGCAGACAGACGCAAGTGTGTTTCTGTATGTCTATGTTGAAAACAAAACCAAAGGTCAACCGAGCAAGTCTATCCATTTGCGCGCCTTTTCATTCGCGGTTACCAAGCAACACGATTACGCGCCAGCTGCAGCCTGGTGACGCAAGCGTACCGCAGTTCGGAATCAGTGTTGCCAGATGTACGATAATTATCGTATTTGTACGATAATTTTGACCTCTGTACGATGTACGATCAATAATGGAAAAAATCCTATAATGTACGATAATTTCAGAACTGTGTGACACTTCAAATGATGGTCGTTGTAATAGGGCTTCTCATTGATCTAGCTGTGGATTCTACGTCTACCGGGGGAAGAACGTGTAGAGAGGGAGCGAGAGACCTTGCGTGTGTGTGCTAGTGTGCCTCACGAAGCACATGTAAGGACCCAACCAATCAATTGTAAGTGTGGGCGGGCTTTAATCTTATACTTCCGAACCGAATCAGAACCGAACCGAAACCCCCCACCACCACCCACCCCCACCCTCCCGTTGGAGATTTCTTGACTCCCAGAAATGACATTGTGCAGGTTGGGATGTCTGTCATTTTCATGTCGTTGACTCGTGTACGATAATTTTCTTCCAAATACGACAATTTTGAGCTTCTGGTACGATACTTGGACATTTCCTATCTGGCAACACTGGTTCGGATAGAAATAATATAATGTGAACACAGTCCATCGGGGGCAGGGGGAGGGGGGAGCAATCGAACTAGGGTTCGGAACAGGCAATCGAACCAAGTGTGAAAGCGCCCTAGATGTCCCCAACTAAGCAAAAGCCAATGGTGACAAAAGAGGAACCAAAACTCCATCAGTGACAGACTAGAGAGAAGCCAGACTCAGTTCTCTGGCCGACGAGTGACCGGTGTATGATTATGATTCACACAGCATTATAGAAAGAAGAAATCTCCCACCACTGCTAATGAAACCTTGTCTCCTGTTCCTGCAGGTTTGTGTCTACAAGTCAAGCTTCAGCGCTGTCTGCCGTTCAAACACAAGGTACGTCTCACCGCTAAAGCTCAGAGTTGTTCAGAGGTCTCCTCGGATGTTTGGATGATCTATTATTAGCCGTGTGGAAATGGGAGGGAATGGGAAGAGTAAACAATCTCCTCATGGCATGTAGGTTTTTAATGAGACGCCACATTGATGAGAGCGAACGCGACGGCTGTTGTCGGACTCTCTCGAAGCCTTTCGTGTTTCTGATGTCCTTTTCTTTCTGGTGTCTTTTTTTTATATCACGTTTACTCTCTGGCTTTCTTCCCTTCCAGCTGGAGATTTACATAACTGAGGGAACGCACTCGACCGAGGAGGACAGTGAGTGTTCGTCTTCATCACTGCAGTTTCACACGACCTTCTCTAGTACATCAACACAAGCTTGTTAGATGTGCTCTTTACACTCTTCATTAAAGCTCGCTGCAACCTTTAATACGTTTTTTGTTTCTGGAAAAATATATCGTTTATATATTTTGTATTTTAATAATTTAAAATTAAATATGTGATTTTATTTGATAATTTTTATAATTAAAAAAAGTTGTATTAAATTATCATAATAAAATCATTTTATATATATATATATATATATATATATATGATTTTATTATGATACATATATATATATATTATGATAATTTAACAAAACTTTTTTTAATAAAAAAGTGATCAAATAAATATATATATATATATATATATATATATATATATATATAAATTATTAAATCAAATTATTCATTAATTTATCAAATTTATAAACAAATTTAAAAGTAAATATATTGTTTTATGCATAAATACACACATACAAAGCAATTTGTGAAAAATGTAATAATTATATACATTATTGTAATCATTTTAATTTCAGTTAAATATATATATGAAATAAAATAATTTATTTAATGTCAAAGTGTGTGTATATAGACTTATTTTTTATAAAATTAAATTAATTTTTATGAAATTAATTCATATATAATTTTAATAATATATACAACTTAAATAATTATCACTTTAATTTGTATATTTTAATGATATACAATTTAAATAATTATCATTTCATACGTATATTAAATACGCATATATAAACATATATGACTTGTTTTTTTTTAAATGCATTAATGTAATTTATATATTTGAATATATAACATTTTAATTATTTTAATTTTCATATTTTAATAATATATAACATTTAAAGAAATTAATTAATCAAATATAATGATGGCAAATGAGACATCCGTCAAAAAATGAATTAAATAAATAATTATTTTACAGAATCTTTTGCCAAAATTCCAAAAAATGATCGATCATTGACAAAACTGTTTGAGAAAGTGGGAAACGAACTCTTGGATCATTGTACAGCTGTGTTTGATCACAGACCCTCGATGATGATCTCCAGATACCCCTCGATGTCGTCCGCTTGTGTGTCCCGATCTGCTGGAAGCGTGCGGCCGTCGTCCAGCGGGAGATTAGACGTGTGTGAGATGATGAGAGTGTGAGAGTTGCTGAGTCTCTTAACTGGTTCTCCTGTGTCGTTCTCTCTCAGTTAACAAACAGATCAACGATAAGGAGCGCGTGGCGGCCGCCATGGAGAACCCGAACCTGCGGGAGATCGTGGAGCAGTGTGTTACTGAACCAGACGACTGACACACACACACACACACACAGATCATGTCTGATGAAACCAGACAACTAAGCACAGCAGGACATTTGCCTGACGAGACAAGTTTCCTGGATGAAGAAAGATCTTTCCCGTTTGTTTGTTTCATTGAAGAACAACGTTCCTCAAGCTGAGAGACAAAACACACACTTCCTGAGTAAACAATCATGTTGCAATGTTGCATCAACTCATGAAAGAACACCTTTAAAGGTTAGTTCACCTAAAAACAGACCAACCATCGGACAAACATCGGACTTGTGCAACACAGATGATGTTTAACAGCGTCTGAGCTTCTGTTTCCACACAGTCAGAGTGGATTTGACTCAAAAAAGGCACAAAAAACACATTCAATTGATCATTTATGAGCAAAAATAGCAAAAATATTTCTTTCTGACTCTATAATGTTTTTATCCACTCTCAGTGTGCAGAAAACAGCAGCTCAGACGTTCTGCCTGATATCACAGAGGTCGAGTCCGGGGTTTGAGACACACGAGGGCCAGGAGACTACGACACAGTTGAACGTTTGGGGAAACAAAAGACTTTAGTTGATGGGGACATTTTGATCCTGCAGATTATATCTGAGATTAACTCGTTTTTAACGTTTCTTGTTTTTGTTTTTGTGTGATGGACAATGATGAGTTTGTAAATAACTTGATTTTATAAGGGAAAAGTCTATATTTGTAGAGCTCAAGATGTTACGAATAAAACTCTTCTCGGAGAAGTGACGTGAGAAGCGTGTGTTTATGCAGATATGGTTCCCAGGCTCATGGAAAACATGGAAATATTAATCATGGGGTTTAATATATGTGTTTTATAGGCCTGGAGAAGTCAATTAAGTTAATAAAAAATCGTAATTGTATTGTGAATATAATTTTTATTTTCCAATTAGCTGGGAATTAATTTTTGTGAGTGAAATCTCTATAAATTAGTTTTGACAAATTATGTCACAACAGACTGGAAAAACGTATGGAAATTCATTGGTCAAAATGTGTGTTAACTGGTTAAATTGAATAAATAAATAATCTTAATTATTTCATTCTAAATAATAATTTATGAAATAATTCATAGATGTATTAATATTCAATTGAAAAAGTAACATTTAAACATTAATAATAATAATCTAATTCATACTAAATAAATGTAAAGAATGTATTTTTTATATTAAATAACATCTAATTCTTACTAAATTTATAAAATTTATATTCACATAAAGTAAAACATTTTAATTTTAAATGATAATCTAAAATAATTCATTCTAAATAATTTATAAATGTATATTTAAATTGAAAAAGTAACATTTAAATATTAAATAATATTTTAACCTAATTCATACTAAATGTATAAAAATGTCTATTTAAATTAAATGTAAAACATTGAACTATTAAATAATAATATAATTTATACTGTATAATAAATATAAAAACTTAAATATTAAATAATTTAATTTATACTAAATACTTTATAAATGTATATTTAAGTAGTAAAAAGTTAAACATTTAAACAATAATAATAAACTAATTCATACTCAATAAATGCATATTCAAATTAAAGAATGTAAATTTTAAATATTAAATTACAATAATAATACAATTCATACTAAATGTATATTTACATAAAAAAAATTAATATTAAATAATAATATGATTAATTATCTTTAATAACAAAAATAAATATTTGATCATTATTTAACCCAGAAGGTCTTGCTCTTTGGATGCTGTAATGACAGAAGACGCCAAATGGTGGCGCTCAACATCTTCGACAGTTCACAGCCTGACACGATCCATCGATTCACACAGATTTACTGTACATTACAGGCTGAAAACTTCTCCTTTTACATTTTTTTTTTTTGGGGAGGTCATTTCAGATCAAAGCCTTCTTTAAGGTGATGAAATATTAAATGTTAAATTCCTCCGGCCAGCTTTAACATCTCCAGTCAAGCATCAAGTATTTAACAGGCTTCAGCTGTCAGACATTCAAGGCCGTGTTAATGAAGGCCTCACTTCCTAGAGTCCGGTGTAGGAGACCGGGGACGGGCGTAACACTTTCCTTCAGCACCTGTTTTTAGCTTGAGTTCTCAAACTTTTATACTAAGTCAGTGGATCTTCTGGGCTTTAAGCCCAAACTAAAATGGGGTATTTTTTATTTAAAGGAATTAATTCATTATAAAAGCGATTTAAGGGAATAAAGAAAAAGAAAGGCTTATTGTATTAGTGAAATAATTGTAACTATTTGCAAATTAATATTTTATTTTTTATTATTTTTTTATTACCTTTATTGCACAGGGAAAAATATAAATAAAACTGTAATATGAACTTTTCATGATTAGGTAATCGCGGCGGCTGTAATCTTATTCACATTTGTTTTTCTGATTAATTGTTTTGCTCTATGAGAAACATTAGACAAAAGCAGTCAAAATGGATGCCATACCATATGATATTGTTCAAAAACAGATTTATTGAAATAAAAGAACAATCTCTCTCTCTCTCTCTCTCTCTCTCTCTCTCTCTCTCTCTCTCTCTCAAAAACAGACTATGTCTGTTTAACTGGTGTGTGTGTGTGTGTGTGTGTGTGTGTGTGTGTGTGTGTGTGTGTGTGTGTGTGTGTGTGTGTGTGTGTGTGTGTGTGTGTGTGTGTGTGTGTTTTTGTTTATATTACATTGTGGGAACCAAATGGCCCCACAAGGATAGTAAAACCTGAGATCACCTCCATTGTGGGGACCAGTCAGCGGTCCCCATGAGGGAAATGGGTTAATAAACATACTAAATTATATTTTTTTGAAAATGTAAAAATGCAGAAAGTCTCCTGTGATGGGTAGGGTTAGGGGTAGGGTTAGTGTAAGGCGACAGAATATACAGTTTGTACCGTATAAAAACCATTACGTCTATGGAGAGTCCCCACAAAGATATGTGCGCCTGTTTGTGTGTGTGTGTGTGTGTGTGTGTGTGTGTGTGTGTGTGTGTGTGTGTTTAAATGTGTCTAATAGAACAAACTTACTTAACAGTACACTTAATAATAACACTTAGGCTACTACAATGTACTATAACACCTTTGTACATCTTTAGGTCTGACAAAAAAAAACATGTCTGTGTGTGTAACTTAATCTACGGTAACGCTTTATTTTACAGTGTCACATATGTTACATGTAATTACTGTAGTAATAACTATAAATTATGCATAATTACATGCAATTAACCCTCAACCAAACCCTCATCCTAGTAAGTACATGTTGTTTATTATTTCTCAGTACTTAAATGTATAATTACACTAACATGACACCTTAATATAAAGTGTAACCTAATCTACTAAACAAACGTACTTAACGGTATACTTAGTAAACACTACTTTGGCTTTGAGTTGTTCAATTGCTCCATGCAAACCACATTATGTAAAACACTGGCAGAGACACTTCTGTCACTCTTTCTTTTCCATGCCCTAAAAACATTAAAATCAAGAAAATTCTTAGTTATATTGTTAGTATGTAAGCGGATGGTTGTAACACTTTTTAAATAAGCGTTACAACCCAGCCAATGTTTAGCTAGCTGTGTTAGCATAGTGGTTTGAAATTAGCAACACATATTGCTTAAACTACTATTTAATCTAATATAAGTCATACAATTTTATTTTAAGATACTAAACAAAATAAAGTATTGGAATAGTATAGTATTATAGTAAAAATATATATATAAATTTGACTTTTTGACCTCAAAATCAGTTTTTCTCTGTATATTCTGCATTTCCAGCCTTGACAATCACCATGATGGATCGGGGAGGAAGTAGGAAAATACTGAAGTGATCACATGACTCGTATCTTATCGCTAATTGGTGGAATTGATGGTGTTACACCAACTCCCCCTACATAAACGCAGATGATGAAGTTGCTCATGTGTATAAAAACTCTCAGAAATAAGTGATCCAGACTGGCAGCGGCACAATCCATCTCCTCACATTGGCCTTTTTATTTAAAAACCTCTTGCTAAACAACTTTAGTCGCTTTACTGTGTGAATACTAATGGGTTTTATTGATTGTTGGCAGTCGCCTGTTACCAGATGGCTCGTGCTAATTGGTTCTAATTTACAAAAGCCTTTTACATTCACAGAAAAATAAGCAATGTTAAAGCGCCGGCGTTTGTGGCAGGCTAAATAATTATTTGAAAAACAATCAGTATTTTTTATATTTTCTGTGCAAAGTCAAACTAAATTGTTTTGTTTTGGTGCTTCTTAGCCACATGTCAATCTGTAAGAGGACCATTATGCCCTTTTAGTCTTGATGATGTTGTTAGTCTCTACTAGAACAGGTTTTCCTGCTTGAATGTTGATTATTTTCCTCATATTCTCCATTGTTGCGGCTCCTCTCTTCCCAGTCTGTCAGTAACGCTCTGTTTACTTCCTGTCTCTATGAAGCCCCTCCTTCTGAAAAGCACACTGTGCTCTGATTGGTCGGCTGGAGCAGTGTGTTGTGATTGGTCGAGCGCTTCGAGTGTGTTTGGGAAATGTCCCGCCCCTTTCCATAACCACCAGTTTAACACACTACTAACTAACTCAACCAGGCCCCGCCCCTTTATTCTGCGCATTAATTATTATAATGAGGAATATTGAGACGTGTTCGCTCCCGGGAGAAACTCCAGACTACAATGAGTTCAGAAACACTGACTCTGATATAGAGAAGAACTTTTGTTGAACAGTGTACAACACAGATTGTTTCAAAGCAGCTTCACATTAATTAATAAAAAATGAGAGTGTTAATGTTGTAATTCATAAAAAAAAGCTCCCATACTATGGTTACTTAGTTTGTTCCAGGTTAAAGACTAACTAGTGACTGGTGAGTACTGAAACAATGGACATTATTTTCAAGAACATTTTCAAACAATCAAAACGCGTCTCTGGAACACTTGATTGTGATTGGTCGATACAGTCATTAAGCAATCAGATATATTTTTGCATAAGTGATTTCCTTCATAGCTGCACTACTTTCTTGCGTCTCATAAGCCTCGGCTTTCAGTCTGGAGTCACGAGCTCTGTGCATAATTTGTGCAAGTGTTTCCTGACAATGCTCTCATTCCCAATTCTGGGTAATCAGTCTCGCTTCCTCAAGGAAAAAGTCTTGGCTGGAAACTCGGAAACATGTTATCTCGTAAGACACACTATGAATGACAAATGAAGGCACTGAATCCACTCCCGCCTCGTGGTTTTGAGTCCTAAAACCCTGAAGGGTGTCAGCATCCAGAGATTCCCTTGGCAGTCGTGCTTTTCAGTTTATGAGCATATTAAAGATGACATATTGTGCTTTTTTCAGCTTTCTTTAGAGTTTGTAATGTTGCTGTTTGAGAATGAAAAAGTTCTTCTCTATATGAGTGTCTGTTTCTGAACTCCTGAAACGCCTCCATTGTAGTCTTGAGTTTCTTCCGGGAACGAACACGTCACAATATTCCTCATTATAATAATTAATGCGCAGAATAAAGGGGCGGGGCCTGGTTGAGTTAGTTAGTAGTGTGTTAAACTGGTGGTTATGGTAAGGGCGGGACATTTCCCAAACACACTCGAAGCGCTCGACCAATCACAACACACTGCTCCAGCCAACCAATCAGAGCACAGTGTGCTTTTCAGAAGGAGGGGCTTCATAGAGACAGGAACTAAATGTGTTTCCCGTACAACGCCGTATCTCGCTGCTTTACAATCATAGTGCGATGCATTGTTGAAGAAATCAACTAACGAGTCACGACTGTTTCCCGAAACCATATTGTCAGAAATTTGTCATTCAACCACGTTGGTTAATGATGACACGCACGTGGTGGAGTAATAACTACTTTTAATGAATCTGTTTGAGACCGAATTAACACTAGATGAATTACTAGTAGTTATGACATGACATCTGAAGATTTTTTAGTTATTTTGCTTTATTTACAGATTCAATCATAGGCTCATTCTTACGTACAGTACTAGAGCATGTTCGCACATGCACACTCTTGAAAAACGACGCTAAATAAATGTAAAATTGGGAATTTAAATGAGCTAGATTAAAACTTCAAGTTCTCTTGTTTAAAATGATACATGGCACTTGATGCTGACTGCTATAATGGGTTAGAAAAACAAAAAAGAACATGCGAGTCAGGTGCCTCAAAAATGTTCTAGGTCTTTAAGGGTTAAACCTCTTGATAAACTAAATAACATTTGTATGTATTATAAATAAAAGAACGTTCCTACGTTCTGACGTACAATCCAGAAGCGCTGCGCTGTTACACAACATGAACTCACTCAGAGAAACACAGAAGAACATGAAGAGTTGAATAAAGTCGTTATTTTAGGGGTTTTTTTTGCGCACAAAAAGTATTCTCATCGCTTGATAAACTTATGGCACTGTAGTCACTTTGACTATTTTAAACATTGTCTTTAACTTTTCTGGGATGGCAGATATCGATTACCTGGCAGCCTATGGATGAGTGAGACAGCTCTCAGATTTAATCAAATATATCTTCATTTGTGTTCTGAAGATGAACGAGAGTCTGACGGGGTTGAACAACATGAGGGAGAGTAATTACTGACAGAATTTTCATTTTTTGGAGAACTAACCCTTTAAGCTTCATCCAGCGGCTCTGTGTTATTATGCAGACAGTGCTCTGTTCTCTAATCTATACTCTCAGAAACGTCCCTCATTTTACAGGTTCATGAACCAAAGCAAAGACGACACGAGACACAACAGCGCCTGCGGGGACAGACAAAACAAACCGACAGTGTCATTCATAATAATCAAAAACTCAAATCAGGAGGATGTTTCATTTCACATCACGCTCATGTTACACCGGGACACACAGTTATTTGAGGCGGATTTGTGTTTATAAATATATAATGTGCATTAGAATATATATTAGAATCGTGTTCCCTACAGGTATTTCGATTTGTTTTATTTACCGTGTCCGTGTCGTATACAATCTGGTATGTGGAAAATTTTAAGGAAAATTTAAGGAAAATATTCATTATGCTGTAATTCAGAGGATGTTGTTGGGTTCAGAAGTGCGTGATGGATATATTCACGTCTCCTACCTGAGGACGTCAGGAATTATTAAGAATAATATTTTTATTTGTTTATTCCAAAGCCGTGTGGTCTCTGATTTATACTACCCTATTTGATAGCTGCCTGTCAGATTTTATGTATTGTATGCAGTAACTTTTTAGGTTGTAAATAAATGTATTTCTGTCATGACAACTCTCGGGAGATTGGTTTGGTAAAGGATATTTGGTTTTGCCGGAATAGATCTGCTGCGTTGATGCTTCTGCAGAGCAAGTACAGAGACTTTCTACAGCCAAAACACTCACAGACATTGCTGTGAGTATTTAAGACATGCTGCTGCTACTGCACATGTAACACATGAATCTGATTATCTGAGCATATAATGCATGTTACTTGTAATGCATTCGTTTATTCGAAACATCAAAAAAGTATTGTGATTACGTTATGCATGTCACTTTTAATGCGTTACTTAACTCGTTACATCAAAAAGTAATCTGATTACATTATGCATGTTACTTATGCGTTTACTCAAAACATCAAAAAAGTAATGTGATTATGTTATGCATGTTACTTGTAATGCATTACTTTATTTGTTACATCTAAAAGTAATCTGATTACATTATGCATGTTACTTGTTACAACAAAAAGTAATCTGATTACGTTATGCATGTTACTTGTAATGCGTTTACTCAAAACATCAAAAAAGTAATGTGATTACGTAATACATGTTACTTGTAATGTGTTACTTTACTCGTTACATCAAAAAGTAATCTGATTACATTATGCATGTTACTTGTTGTAACAAAAAGTAATCTGATTTCGTAATGCATGTTACTTGTAATGAGTTACTTTATTCGTTACATCAAAAAGTAACGTGGTTACATAATGCATGTTACTTGTTACAACAAAAAGTAATCTGATTACGTTATGCATGTTACTTGTAATGCGTTACTTGTTACAACAAAAAGTAATCTGATTACGTTATGCATGTTAATTGTAATGTGTTTACTCAAAACATCAAAAAAGTAACGTGGTTACATAATGCATGTTACTTGTTACAACAAAAAGTAATCTGATTACGTTATGCATGTTACTTGTAATGCGTTACTTGTTACAACAAAAAGTAATCTGATTACGTTATGCATGTTACTTGTAATGTGTTTACTCAAAACATCAAAAAAGTAATGTGGTTATGTAATGCATGTTACTTGTAATGCGTTACTTTATTCGTTACATCAAAAGGTAATCTGATTAAATTATCCACATGACTTGTGTTATTTTACTCAACAGCGAAAAGTAATCTGATTACGTTATGCATGTTACTTGTTACAACAAAAAGTAATCTGATTACATTTTGCATGTTCCTTGTAAAGCGTTACTTCACTCCGTCCTTACATCACAAAAGTAATCTGATTATGTTATGCATGTTACTTGTAATGCCTTACTTTACTTGTTACATCAAAAAGTAATCTGACTACATTATGCATATTACATCACAAAATAAATCTGACTACGTTATGCATGTTACATCACAAAAGTAATCTGACAATGTTATGCATGTTACTTGTAATGTTTTACCTAATTTCAGATGAGATTGAAAACACCAGGTGGCTAGTTTTTTCCACAGTCTGAAAACATCAATAGATCAATGTAGATTTCAGTCTGAGGTTTTCTCAGAGAGAAGAGCTATGGTAGCAAGTGTCCATTTCAAACATACTCAGTTATCAGCTAATAATGTAAATGATGTCACTTCAGTTGACAAAATTGTGGCAAAATGCAAAAGTGTACCTGGTTTTAGGACTTAGAATTGTTCAGTCTTATTAATGTCAATCGGTCTGCAGTGTTCAGTCAGGCAGTTTTGTCCTCTGAAGAGACGGTCAGGTCTGGGGAACGAGACTAAAAGGAGCTTTTTACTCTGAGGATTTGCATTGGATTTTCAGGGTCTATCATGAAGGCAAAGAGAAAACAAACACCAAAGGAATCTGTTATTTGGATCTCTCTCAGCACAGACACTATATGATTAATTATAATGCTGCATATGGCCTAGCCTGTGTGTGTGCTGTATAATCTTCATAATTAAAGACCTCAGACTTGCAGTACTGCAATGCAGCAGGGTATTGCTCTTTAGAAGTGAGAATCAACAATCATGCATCATGTGCTGTGTGACAGAGAGAGAGAGAGATGTGTATGTGAGTTTAGTTAGGCATATTATGAGGACAAAAAGAAGTGCAGTCATTTGCATTGAATGTGCATTTAGTGCACTTTAAAAACATAAGGCCACATAAGTGCACTTAAAGAGATTCCACTTTTATTTTTCATTCAAAGATTTATTTAAATTTATTACTCTTTAAATGATTGTTTTAATAATCTTATTGTCATGTAAAGTAATTAACTATAGTGTGTTATTCGCTATTACATTCAAAGTTAATACATTTACTAAATTACTTTGTGTGTTTACAAATATATGCACATTAAAAAGTATTTTGTGTTTACCAAAAATGCTTGTCATTTGGCACTGCACTTTAACCTATACTTAAGATAATAGAAATAATTATGAAATTACATGTAAAGATGTATGTGAGTTCAACCAATTGCATTCAGTGTAAATTTAAACAATACATTTAATTGTAAGTAACATGCAATTAAGTCTCTGAACCTACAGAACTTAAAACAGACTTTCCTGCATTCATTTATAGACAAACTGATCTATAAATCAACATGCATCGCAGAACATTTTGTGAATGATGTACTGTCTTGTGTAATGTCTTTTAATACTATTATTTTTTGATACTGTGTATTTTACAATAGACTCAATGGTCAATGTAACCTCACCTATACCGTGTTTGGTCTCTATAAATTGGTACTTTGAAGATTGAAATGATTGTGTATATGATATGTTGATATCCGCACTACATGTTAGTATTACAAGAGTCTTTCTTTATCAGCAACCAATCCAGCTGCACATGCAAATGAGCACGCTTAAAACAAATGATCCATAAATCGCCAACAGAGGAATTTTCCCGCTTCCCATTGGTCAAGCAAACCCGGAGAGGTGGGACTTTTCTCAGGCTTTATTAGAGACAAATTCGCTCTCTTCTTTTCCTGGTGCTTCCTGGTGCAGGGAACGTTTGCGCCGGAACACGCCTCCTCTTTACACTGAACCGCCCCCGGGAGCGCAAGTTCATTCCCTAATTTACCGACGTGCGTCTGTTAAGGAAAAAGTCCGCTGTGCGTCAGGTGCAAAATAGGAAGGATACATGCGTCGTGTACAAAGTCAATTGCACTGGGTGCAAGATAGGGCCCTAAGTGTTCACGTGACGAACAGGTTGATTGATTGTAATATTAATTTTACTACATTAAATTGATTCTGTTAACTATGGAAGCTTGTTTCCGCCACAGAATAAAACATTTTAAGAGATAATTGCGACTTTTTATCTCACAATTGCGAGTTTACATCTCGCAATTCTGACTTTATTTCTCAGAATTTCGAGATATAAAGTCAGAATTGCGTGAAATAAAGTCGCAATTGTGTCTTATAAAGTCAGAATTCTCACTTTTTTTCTCGCAATTGCGACTTTATATCATGCATTTCTGACTTTATAATACGCAATTGGGAGATATAAAGTCAGAATTGCGTGTTATAAAGTCAGAATTGTGAGAAACTATTCTGAGGTAAAAGAAAAAAGAATTGTCTTTTTTTTCCCTTTGAATTGGACTTTATATCTCACAATTGTGAGTTTATATCTCACAATTCTGAGAAAATATGTCAGAATTGCGAGATATAAACTCGCAATTGCATGTTATAAAGTCAGAATTGCGTGATATAAAGTCGCAATTGCGAGAAAAAAAGTCAGAATTCTGACTTTATAAGACACAATTGCGACTTTATATCTCGCAATTCTGACTATATCTTGCAATTCTGACTTTATAACACGCAATTCTGACTTTATTTCATGCAATTCTGACTTTATATCTCACAATTCTGACTTTATAACAGGCAATTGCGACATTATTTCACGCAATTCTGACTTTATATCTCGCAATTCTGAGAAATAAAGTCAGGATTGCGAGATGTAAACTCGCAATTGTGAGATAAAAAGTCGCAATTATCATTTAATTTTTTTTATTTTGTGGCGGAAACAAGCTTCCACAGTTAACAGATCCAAATATTCACAATTAATTATTACAAGTTATGATTGATTATTAATATTTATTTTGAGCTAATTTGCTACATTAATGTTAACATCAGTATTTGAGACCTTTTTATTTGCATACTGGACATTTTATTTCTGATTAATCAATGGCATCAGAAATATTATCTTATTTTCCCTTTGAACCAAGTTTCATTTGTCTGACTCTACATGCAGATATTTGTTCTTGTTTTAAGTGTAAACACTTCATTTTGATGCATTTTTTTCCAAAAACAAGACTTTTACATATCTTCAATCATTGTTCTTCTCCAGTAAATGTATCTTGATTTAAGAATGTGTCACGGCTTAGCAAATGAAACAGAGAGATGAAGGTAATTGCCAACGGAGATAAGTGAAACAAGCGGGTTTTAACAGCGTGTTCACAAGACATGCACACACAAACAATAACCGACAATGGACTGAACTGAATATATACACACAGGGTAAACGAGGGAACTAACTAGACAAAGGTGGACGAAGGTTAACTAATCAGGGACTAACAAGAACAGGTGCTGTCAAGACAGAACATAAATATGACAGAATGTTTAGATATTTGTGCACGAAAACAAGTCAGAAACACTACGGAAGAGCATCATTTTGCAGTGTGGCACATTAAAACAAAACTAACTGGTCAGTCTTTTCTTGTCTATAAGTGGGAGTTTTTAACCAGAATAAGCTGCAATGCGGACTTTATGCCAGGTAGACAGAAGAAAATAAAACAAAACTTTTCTGAGAAGTGATTTCAATCACAGTTTTCTGAACCGTAGCAATAAATGGAGCTGCGTGCTTTTCTGCATGATCAGGGAATCGATCGAAAGTGCACTAAGGTGTGCGAATGCCAGGCTTGATGTTTCACCCAGACTGATTCTTTGACAAGTGCAAGAAGTGCTATTTTCAGATCCCCACTTCACATGTAATGTATAATGCAGAGAGCGTGGCCGTCATGCGGTAAATCCGCTCTAATGACACACACATACACGCTTCTCCACAGGACACGAGTCTCGCTGATCAGAACACAACAGTCATTAAGCTTAGCATGCTAGGTTAGGATGCATTCGCTAATCTAAATCTACAGGTCATCAAGGCACAGAGGATACTTGTGGCATTTACGCCAAATAATCCCTAAAAAAATCCACAAATGTCATCGCAAATACCATCTGTGAAATTAACCTTCACAGGTTCCTCATTAGACTTTTTTATTTAGATTTAGGCAGCATCTGAAATCGCATACTTCCCTACTATATAGTAGGCGAACAGTATCTGACAAAAGTAGTATGTCTGAATTCACAGTACTTATAAAACAGTAGGAAAAAAGTACCCGTAATTCTGACTTTATATCTCGCAATTCTGACTTTATATCTCGCAATTCTGACTTTATAGCTAGCAATTCTGACTTTATATCACGCAATTCTGACTTTATATTCACGCAATTCTGACTTTATATTCACGCAATTCTGACTTTATATTCACGCAATTCTGACTTTATATCACGCAATTCTGACTTTATATCACGCAATTCTGACTTTATATCACGCAATTCTGACTTTATATCACGCAATTCTGACTTTATATCTCGCAATTCTGACTTTATATCTCGCAATTCTGACTTTATATCTCGCAATTCTGACTTTATATTCACGCAATTCTGACTTTATATCTCGCAATTCTGACTTTATATCACGCAATTCTGACTTTATATCTCGCAATTCTGACTTTATATCTCGCAATTCTGACTTTATATTCACGCAATTCTGACTTTATATCTCGCAATTCTGACTTTATATCACGCAATTCTGACTTTATATCTCGCAATTCTGACTTTATATCTCGCAATTCTGACTTTATATTCACGCAATTCTGACTTTATATCTCGCAATTCTAACTTTATATCTCGCAATTCTGACTTTATATCACAATTCTGACTTTGTCTCGCAATTCTGACTTTGTCTTACAATTCTGACTTTATATCTCGCAATTCTGACTTTATATCTCGCAATTCTGACTTTATATTTACGCAATTCTGACTTTATATCACGCAATTCTGACTTTATATCTCACAATTCTGACTTTATATTCATGCAATTCTGACTTTATATTCACGCAATTCTGACTTTATATCTCACAATTCTGACTTTATATCTCGCAATTCTGACTTTATATCACGCAATTCTGACTTTATATTCACGCAATTCTGACTTTATATCATGCAATTCTGACTTTATATCTCGCAATTCTGACTTTATATCACGCAATTCTGACTTAATATCTCGG
This sequence comes from Scardinius erythrophthalmus, assembly GCF_964197995.2. NCBI lineage: Eukaryota > Metazoa > Chordata > Actinopteri > Cypriniformes > Leuciscidae > Scardinius > Scardinius erythrophthalmus. Next base: position 4,062,156 of record NC_138244.1, read on the forward strand.
AATTCTGACTTTATATCACAATTCTGACTTTGTCTCGCAATTCTGACTTTATATCTCGCAATTCTGACTTTATATCTCGCAATTCTGACTTTATATCTCGCAATTCTGACTTTATATCACGCAATTGCGACTTTATTTTTAACACAATTCTGACTTTATATCAGGCAATTCAGACTTTTGTATCTCAATTCTGACTTTATATCTCGCAATTCTGACTTTATATCTCGCAATTCTGACTTAATATCTCGCAATTCTGACTTTATATCACAATTCTGACTTTGTCTCACAATTCTGACTTTGTCTCGCAATTCTGACTTTGTCTCGCAATTCTGACTTTATATCTCGCAATTCTGACTTTATATCTCGCAATTCTGACTTTATATTCACGCAATTCTGACTTTATATCATGCAATTGCGACTTTATTTTTAACGCAATTCTGACTTTATATCAGGCAATTCAGACTTTTGTATCTCAATTCTGACTTTATATCTCGCAATTCTGACTTTATATCTCGCAATTCTGACTTTATATCACGCAATTCTGACTTTATATCACGCAATTGTAACTCGCACAATTCTAAGATAAAATGTCTGAATTGTGAGATAAAAAGTCACAATTACCTTTTTTATTTTGTATTCTGTGGCGGAAACAAGCTTGTGTCATATGCTGTTAGTATCAATTTCTAATGCAGCCTTTGTGTTTAATGATGGCATCTCGTCTCAGCCATGGAACAAAAGTTATCAGTACATTAGACACACTCATTAGGGAACAGCTCTCATGTGTGCGCCCTGGTTTAGCAGTTCCCATGATGCCTCAGGGAGCCTTCAAATCCCTCTAGACTTACAGGTTTTAGGTGTTGAATTTAGCTCTTTGACTAATAGGCCTCCAGCTGTTTGTTATGTTTGTGAAACGAACTGAATTTTAAGGATAAGTGTTTGTCTCCAGAAAATATTAGATATTATGGATTTAGGCATGTTTGTTTGTCTATTTTAGGGCGTTCTTTGTCCTCAAACCGGTGGTTCACGACCCAGAAAGGTCTGATAGTGGTAAAGCAATGCTGTAAAAGTGGCAAATAGAGCAAAATTTCTCCTTTGAATTTGACTGAGGATCTATGAACTCTTTTTGGCAGAAGATCTTCAAGACAGAAACTGACCATCAGATCTCAGTGAGACGTCATTAGATCTCAGCATCTCTTACATCCTTTAGACACAAAACACTCAAATCTCACAGTGTGGAAAAAATACTGAAATGTAAACGTCAGAACATTGTTCTTTCATCTCATTTCTTACCCATGATGAAGACTTGACAAGATAGAGACGCTACTAACCTACAGACTTCACAAGTGTTGATGCATTACATGTTGAAACAGGAAGTTGCTGCTAATCAGAGTCAGCTGGTGTCAGTGGGCGGGGCCTTCTCATTATAGAGAGCATCTGATTGGACAAAAGTGTTTATGTGCTTGAGTGCATAGTGATGTCATCAATATTTTGAATGCATTTACTGAAAGCTCATTTGTTTTCAGTGTTGTCAAATTCCATGCAGTTATACGAATTAAACATTAAAAAGAAATGAAAGAGTCATTTAAAATGATAAAACATCTATTGTTGTCAGAGACTTAAAAATGATAAAATATAATAAGGATGAACTCCTGTGGAATTAAATTTTTTTTTTGATATATGTTAAAAATTAGTTGCAGATTAGTTGCACAGACACAAAAATTCTTTGTTTTACACAAATGAAAAATCCTTTATTGTTTTTGTAATGACTTTGCACACTGAGGTACAAATGACTACAACTACAGTAATAGTATCTAACATTATTTGTGCTTAGTTTAAATAGTAAAAATGCTTTTTTTCTATGCCCGATTCTCAAAGATAAAGACACATTGAATTCTTCTTTGATAATTCAGAAAATTAGTCATTAATGGATTTCATATTTTGTTTTTGACGAGCTTCAATCAAGATTTTATGTTTTGTTTTTTTGTTTTGTTTTTTGTCAGAGTCGTTTATGTTGATTTGTGGCAAATTGCATGGAAACCAAAAATTGTACAGCCTTTCTAAAACATACCTATTTATCATAAATGAGAAAAATGCAAAAAAATTCAAGGAAGCATTTAAATTTTTTTATCTTTTAATGGGTCAAACACAATAAGTGTATTTCAGCCACCGAAATCCAATTTTGATGACATTTCTTAACTTTTTTTTACGGTTCATGTAATGCCATATTGTCAAACCTTGCACAAAACTTTGCATATAACATCTTAAAAGTTCATCCTCAAGCATCCTCAAAATAAGCCGTGGCTTTTAAAGGTTCATTTTGAAAGTAAAGATGGACATGAACTGTTTAACTGTAAATGTGGACGGACTCTCAGAGATGTGACCGTCGAATGAACCATAACAGATTTCCACCAGCGCTTGACATGCAGGTGATGAGCTCTCTCCTGCTCTCTCAAGCATTTCATGCTATAATTGTCAAATCCTCATTTTGTTTGACTGTCCAGACCTTTGCATTAGACATCGTCCTCTACTGAAGTGTTTTGTTTTTTCTTCCGCTATTCAGAATCAGCTTTTATTGCCAAGAACAACATGTACAAGGAATTTGTCCTTGTACATGTTGCAAAAAGTCATAGTTTGGACTTTTGAAGAAGATGCAGCTTAGTGTATGATTTATGTGCAGTAATGAGACATATGCGTGTGTGTTTTCTGGAAAACGTGCAAATTACACATGCAGTAATTCTGCAAAAGGGAAGCGAGCAGCTCTTGAACATTTACTGATCATCCGGCAGGGGTTTATGGGATGAAATGATGTGTCATTGCCCTTCATCTGGGATTCTGTGCGATCACAAGGTCAGGCTGACCAGAATGGGACACGCAAACGGATTCACTCCACAGTTCCCTTTCTGAGCTAAAGCATCCCACAATCCGGTTCAGTGTGCCATTATTTACAAAGACAACAGGGCTGTTTTACATGACACCGTTTTCAACAAAAAACGCAAAACCTGTTATGCGTTTTGGCCGTTCATTTACACAAAAATTGCGTTTTGGGCGCCTGAAAACGCGGGTTTCGAAGGGGAAGTTTTTGAAAGCGGTCTCCGTATAAACAACAAAAACGCAAATCTCTGAAGACGATGACGTCATGCTCATGCGTATTAAGTGTTCAGTCTAGTGTTTCATCGCCATCTAATGGCCTGGCAGCAGAATACAGCGTTTTTAGCCGTTTTTCAAGGATGCCGTGTGAACGGGATCGTTTTGACAATGTTGTCGCCTGAAAACACAAGGGAAAAACTTCTTCGTTTTAAGCATATCGTTGTTGTGTAAACGTACCCATTGAAGAGGAGTACAAAAACAGCATCTATTGCAGACATGCTTCTTAAAGTCACCCTTAAAATATCTTGAATGTAACTCGGCCCCCTTGCCTCATTTAATATATGCGGTTCTATGAATATGCAAATGAGCCCCGCCTTCACTCACTCACACCAGCTCGGAGATCCACTCGCTCAACTTTACTGTAGTAAACGCTTTGAACAACAGAGAAAGGCATCTAGTTCATCCTAACATCCTAATATACATTTCATAATTCATACTATATTACTAAATGGGCACGGTTTCCATATTAAATACAAAAATGTACTGGTAAAAACTGAGCCTCGCCTGCTTCGCAGCAGATAATGATATGCTAAAGCTCCGCCCCCCTCATGATCTGATTGGTTACAAGGTAGTTTGTGACGTCAGAAACACCAGCGATTTCAAAGCGTGTTTTTGAGACTGTCTTTGGTTCACTGCAGTTTTAAGGAGGAAATACTCAGCAATGGTGTCGACTTATGAATTTACACATGGTTTGTCTGAAAGCATATTAAAAACACCACATAGACACATAAACAACGTTAAAAGCTGGATTTTCACCACAGAGGGACTTTAATCACTATTTTTGTCTTCAGTAAAATATCTAAACAGCTCTTACGACAGCATTTACTTGATTTCAAACAATTGCCAATTGGGGGAAAAAATATATTCTCTGAAAGCAACACGACTAAATATTGATTATTAAATGTAAATGAACAATGTCCTCTTTCTCTCCATGTTACCTGCACCTGAATATCCCTGTTTATTTGACAGATGATGCAAAACATATAATTTTTGTTAAAACTATATTGATCTTCTGCATTTCTGTATTCTGTCAGGCAGCACTAAAAGCAATTATATTATAGCTAAAGGGAACGCCACAACCTTTCTCTGCTTTATCTAGTCATGTAGCAAATTTATAAAAACAACACCACATTTCTACAGCATCGACAGCCAAGGTTTAATAAAAGCCCATCTTGCATGCAGTGATTTTCCCCTTTATTGCTGAAAATTATAATTATTATTTATCAACTAGGATGTTGGAAGTCATTTCAACTTAAATTAAATTATTGACTTTAAATAAATGAGTTGAATCTTGTATAATGTAAAAAAGGTTGAAAATTGCTTAACTTATTTTGATGAGCTGCAATGTAAAAGAGAAAAGCAATGTAAAAACACGTTGTTTTTACATCATATGAACAATTTTCTTTTTACAGTACTGTTTTCTGTCAAAATAATTTGATTGAGGCAACTGTCAAAATATGTAGAAAAAAAAATGTTTCATTGTAGCCTATTAATACCTGTCAAAAAATAGGGAAAAAGTAGTGATCTCCATGACAGAGAAAAACAATAATGCATGGCCAATTGTAAGTCACTGTTTTTGCATTCTGCATGACTTGAATCAGTGTTCTGGATGCGGTTCGTGCTTCTTGCATTAATCAGCGGTGTGTTTTGATGGTGAAAGTCACTGGACAGGAGACACAGTTTAGCGCGGAGCATCAGGTGTGTGTGATCAGGTGTGTGTGTGAAGCTCATGATCGGCTACAGGGCATAACTGATTCTGACGGAGAGTCGAGGTCGCTTGTGTAATTTGTGTCGCATGATGTGTGTGTGTTTGGAATAAGGATGTATTGAAGTGATCAAAAGTGACAGTAAAGACATTTATCATGTTACAAAAGATGATATTTCAAATAAACGCTGTTCTTTTCAACTTTCTATTCATCAGAGAATCCTGAATACATGCATATATAAGTTGATGTGTTTCTGTACAGATTATTGAGGAGAAGGGGATCCACATATTTTAAAATAATGGTTAAATATCAATAAAAAAAACATAAGCTGCGAGTGTTTGAGTCCCCAGAGAGTAATTTATGTGAATGATAGTAATTATTGCACATATCAGACGTGCCTCTGTGGATTCAAACGCTTTGCAATTGATCGCTCTCGACTGATCCGTCTGTAAACATGTTTATGCATGACTGAATAATCCTCTGTGACGCAGGGAAGCCCCGTCTGACTCCAGCAATTAGTGAGCACTCGTGCCGAGTCGAGCCGAGACTCAGACGAGACACGAGAGTTCAAGAGAGCGTCAATCTCATCCGGTGGATCGGCTCAGGCCACGTCAATCATCAGCCGGTGTGTGTGTTTCTCTCTGTCACACAGTTGGAGAGATGGATGAGAGAGAGATGGATGAGAGAGACTGGAGTCACATACTGTGTGTACAGTGTGAGTAAAGGCCCGGAAAAGTTATTTTCGTTGTTCGCTTAGGGGTGCGGATGCTCCGATATGAAAATTTTGGCCGATACAGATAATTCTTTATATTAGGGATGCTCCGATATGAAAATTTTGGCCGATACCGATAATTCTTTATATTAGGGATGCTCCGATATGAAAATTTTGGCCGATACCGATAACCGATAATTTTTTATATTAGGGATGCACCGATATGAAAATTTTGGCCGATACCGATAATTCTTTATATTAGGGATGCTCCGATATGAACTTTTTTGCCGATACCAATAATTCTTTATATTAGGGATGCTCCAATGTGAAGTTTTTTGCCGATACGGATAATCTTTATATTAGGGATGCTCCGATATGAAGTTTTTTGCTGATACAACAATTCCTTATATTAGGGATGCACCGATATGAATATTTTGCCCGATACCGATAATTCTTTATATTAGGGATGCTCCGATATGAACTTTTTTGCCGATGCCGATAATTCCTTATATTAGGGATGCACCGATATGAACATTTTTGCCGATACCGATAATTCTTTGTATTAGGGATGCTCCAATGTGAACTTTTTTGCCAATACCGATAATCTTCATATTACGGATGCACCGATATGAACTTTTTTGCCGATAAGACAATTCCTTATATTAGGGATGCTCCGATATGAACATTTTTGCCGATACCGATAATCTTCATATTAGGGATGCACCGATATGAAAAGTTTGGCCGATACCGATAACCAATAATTCTTTATATTTGAAAGCTGATAACCGATATACTTGCCAATAAATCTAAATCCAAATTTTTATATAATTTTTGATAGCTTGATTACAAAAACAAAAGTAACCATTTTAAGTAACCATTTAAAGCCATGTCTCAAGCACACAATTATAAAGTTCTCATTATAATTTTATGTAGCCGATTTGACATACTTGCTGCACATGTTGCACTGAACTGTGTTTTCCTTTTTGAAGTGATTTCAATCATATTTCAAGCAATTCAAAACCATCATGTTGAACAGTGCGCATCTGAAGTGTCTCAGCTGAAGGAAATAATACATTATATATCGGCTTTAATATATCGGCCAAATTTTCTTTTCGGACCGATAACGATAACATTAAAAACGAACATATATCGGCTGATACCGATATGGTGGATATATCATGCATTCTTACTTAGGGGTAAAAAGAAGCTAGAAATATATGTGACCTGAAACATACTCTTAACGAACATCCTGACGCCGTCCACACTGCTGATAGCGACGTTTACATGAATATGAAAATATGTTCTACACGCTTTCCTATCAATAACAAAATCAACACACAACGAAAAAGACAGCAGTGAGGTAACAGCAGTTCAGAAAGCATCTGATCATAGAGATGTGGATGAAATTCAGCGCTCCAGTCAAGTCACGTGCAGTTATATAACACTTTATCAGTAGCAGCCTTTGTTTCCCGAATATCAGCATGATTGCATATGTCATATTGATCTTATACAACAGTTCCATAAACAAGAAGTTAATATTAGGTGACATTTAAGACTTTTTGGAATAAATCATTCTAATAATGAATCAACGACTCACACAAACCTGGATGAATCAGCTGTTTTGAATGAATCATTTGAGTGAATGATTCAATGACTCATTTGTTAATGAGTTACTAGAGGTTTAGTTTCATATTTAAACGTATCATTTCATTATGATTAAAGACAGAATTAATTTCTGAATAGACTATTGCTTTTTCTATTCTATTACTATTGCTTTTTTTTGGAAAAAGATTTCTCATACGGTGTACTGTTTCTTTGAACTGCAAAGGCTGCCTCTGCACTTTATACAATAGATTACTGTAAATGAACCAGCTTTACCGTATTAAACATAAAGAAAAGTGTCAGTGTAAAGCAACTCTCCAGCGTGTTACTCGACGAAGAAATAAAAGATTTCCAGATCAAAGAAGGCGGAGCCTCAGAGCCACGCCCACCTGTTACATCATCACCATGGACCAATGGTAGTTCGAAGGGGTTTATCAGCAAACGTTTATGAGCAAACATTTATAACTCTAATAGAACGAGGGGTTTGTTTGTTCATTCCAATAGAAATCCGATTCTTCTTGCCCTTTGACCCTGAGCAGGAGAACAATGTCACATGCCACCGTTTTCATTTGCCGTCCACTAGACGCCGAGAGGGTCTAAATTACCCTTGAGTTTCACACAAAAGCCTCGACAGACCACAGGCAGAAGAAGAGGAGTCTGGAAACACACGATAGCTGTGGGACAAAAGGATATTCAGTCTTTTATTCCATATTTAGACGTTTTATATTCAAAACCGGTTGAGGCTCCTGCCTGTTTATCGAGTGCACAGCATGTTGCCGTTGCCATAGTAACTAGTATTTCTGTAAGTAAACAATAACAGCACTGGCTGGAAATAAATCTCATCCTTAATATTTGCAAAGAAGTATGTGCATTCTCAAAACAGTTCATACAAACACATTAGATCACCTGCAAAAGCCTGTGACTTACTCAAAATCTTTAGTTCATCTCTCAAGAGTAAGTTTTATGTCAATGAACATATCAGTGCCATCATAATTAAAGTCCTCGTGTCATTGTTCTCAAACAAGATAGTCAAAATGCTTAGTCACGTTGTCAATAAACTCGTTTTAAAGACCGTTTTGAGGGGTAAGACTATCGCACTGAGAACTATTTAATGTCTTTTGAGCAACATGGCATTAGCAACTGAGAAAACCGCAGACAATTGTACATAATCAACTGCATGAATGTGCCAAAGCAGCCGCAACTTGTTCACAAGAATGAGAAACGGCTTTATGACGTGCACACGCGACCAGATGATGTGGACGTTGGAGTTTTGAGGATTTCATTTCTGATCTGAGAAATGCACCAAAGCGACTGAGAAAAACTGTAATAAGACAATTTGAGTTCCATCACTTCTCATTAAATATGTTCTCCTCCCCGAACACACTCTGAAGAGAAGCGCGACTGGAGACGAGCTTTTCATTTGTCAAAGGAAGTCAGTGTAAACCGATCCACCAGAGGAGAAGCAGTCGGTTCAGAGCGAGTAGACTCTGATTATTGCACATTATACATGACGTTTATTGTGAATGTTATGCCAGTATTCATTCATTCATTCATTCACAATTACAGCAGAACACGTGTTACGATAATAGGCAATTTTGCTTTCATGTTGAATAGAGTTTAATGACTTGCATCAATGCATTATTATAGCCTATATTTGTTTTTCTGCATACTGTGTGTGTGAGCTGTGTGTGTGAGCTGAGTGTGTGAGCTTGTTGTTTATACTTGATCTAGAAAAGGTTAAAACCACCACCAGTTTCTTTACGTGCCGTGTCTCTGTAACAAACACTCTCACACACACACTGACACACACTCTCTCTCTCACACTCACACACTCTCACACACACAAACTCTCTCTCTCATACACTTACTCTCACACACACTCACTCTCACACACACACACAGTCACGCACACACAGACTCTCACTTACACACACACACACACACACACACACACACACACACACACACACACACACACACACACACATTAAACAAACTCCCGCTGAGTTCAGAGTCTTCGTTAGGCTTGATTCAGCCATGGAGAAAAGCAGATTTTGTTTAAATTCATATTTAACAACAGGAACTGCTGTTAAACATTCCTGTACATGCCGATCCGGACTTTTCCCCGGAAACCTGGCAGTATTCCCTCAGTTTAAACGATTCGCCTCAGCAGGAACAATCCTTTAATTGCATGAAAACTCAATGCACCAGAAAGAGGCGAGAGCTGGAATAACTTCATTGTGTGTGAAGCGCAGTGTCTGAATGCTAAGAGAAAAGCTGTCCTCACACACTCCCAGTGCGCGCGCACACACACACACACACACACACACACACACACACACACACACACTCCCACTGCAGCAGCGACTGAGGACTAGATAGATAGACACACCTCTCATCCATCCATACACACACACACACACACACACACACACGCGCACACACACACACGCGCGCGCGCACACACAATCACTGCAGCAGCGACTGAAAACAAATACACACCTCTCATCCATCCATATACACACACACACACACACACACACACACACACTTACACACTCACTCTCACACACAGACACTCCCACTGCAGCAGCGACTGAAGACAAACACACACGTTTCATCCATCCATACACACACACACACACACACACACACACACACACACACACACACACATTCACACTCACACACAGACTTACACACACACTCACACACGCGCATGCACGCACACACACACACACACACACACACACACA
>NC_138244.1:4079578-4134578 GCF_964197995.2 Scardinius erythrophthalmus
ATATAAATATCTGTCATAATTCACTCATTTACACAATTTTGAAGAAATTATTATTATTATTATTTGGGTCATATTGTCTATTTTTATGTTTTTTTTTTTTTTTACGATTTTGAGCTTGAAAGCACTTAATAAAATGAATAAATGATTATTATTTTATGCTGAACGATGCTTCGTCTAGTTTTATCTTTCATAAATGTCCAAACATTTAAATGACAGGACTTGATTCCAACGTATTTGCTCAATTACTTTAAACAAATATTTCAAATGACTTGATTACTCTGCCGAAGCATTGCTTGTGTTTAAAACTTGAGCCAGTGTTTTTAGGGAAATGTGTGTGTGGTTTAATCTTGAAGAAATCGACGATGCAACACTCTAATACACAAAAAATACAGCATGCACAAATGACTATTCATTTATTTTCTTTATAGTTTCATTTTATTTTATTATTAATTTTCCATTTATTAGTATCATTAGATTAAAATGATATACCATTAGATTATTGGTCATTTATATTTATAAAATATACCTTATGTTTATATTTTTTTATAATGCATGCATGTATGTACATAATAACATTTTAATCATAATATATTTTTATAATGCATTAAATTTATAATCATTTTAAAATAAATAAATATATGGGATAAAATATATACACACACACACACACACACACACACACACACACACACACACTTATATTTTTATAATGTACTATTTATATATAAAAAATATATTTTAAATAAAATATTTATTAATTAAATCAATATATTTATTAAATGAATAATTAATTAAATTGAATTATCTTAAACTATATAAATTAATGTATTAATTAAATAATAATAATTATTAAAAAATATAAAAAATATGATTTTATACATTATTGTTTAATTTTAAATCTATCTATCTATCTATCTATCTATCTATCTATCTATCTATCTATCTATCTATCTATCTATCTTATAACTTTTTATTATTATTTTTGAACAATTTACAGATTTCCAATCCCTCCTTCAGAGTCTTATTGTGCAAAGTGTATTGGTGCTTGTTATTATTCTGGATTGAAACACCATAGAGGCTTTCAAAGAGAACACAAATGAAAGGAGGATATGAAGAGCTCTCACTTTGATTAAATAATCACCTTCATCTTCATATTCACCTCTATCCTTCACAAACATCACAGTTCAATCCGTTTCACACGTGAGCGATGGTGAGATTTGCAATTAAAATGACAGACTCCAGTGCAATTCCTCAAGTGTTTTACCTCAGAACACAGATACATCTTTCACAGGTGTTTAAAGAGGCAAGAAAAAATAAATAAAAAATAGATTTCTCTCCGATCCCTTGTGGTTACAGTGAGCAGAAGAGGCAGCTTAAGTGTTTTTCTGCTGTTTGCAGCCCTCGAGTGGCTTCAGCAAACAGAACAGGGTTTCTGTCCTTTCAGACGATAAACCTCAATGCCAGTCACACTGGAAAGCAATTTAAGAAAAATACACGATTTAATCTTCTCGACAATCAGACACCTACAGAAGGCACCTGTTCCTTTAAAGGTGCAGTGCGCAATTTCTGAGAAACACTGGTGAAAGTGAATCGGCCAATCAGCAGAAAGGGGCGTATACATTCATTAGGAGGGAGGGGCCTGTGTTGCACAGCATGTAGGGCTGTCATGATTCCTCGATTAAATTCAAATATTAGATTTTTTTTTAAATCCTTGACTGCAATTTTCCCATGCCGATTAACCGGCAAAACACCAGAAGTCACACATTCCACGGATGTGAAACCATGAACCACATTATTAGACCGTTTTCTAAGGCTGCATTATGTATTAACACCATTTAAAAAACCATAGTGCTATTGTGAAATCACAAAGGCTGCATTATGTTATAATACATAATGTACATAATATGATTGGTGTTACACTTTATTTTACAGTGTCCTTGATGTTTTATGTCCCTACCATAGTAATAACAGTAAATTATGCATAATTACATGCAACTAACCCTCAACCAAACCCTAACCCTACCCTAACCCAATAGTAAAGGGATACTTCACTGATTAGCATTAAGCTTTGCATCAGTAGAAACCCGGTAGTATTTTCGAATGACCGTGCTTCCCTCTCTCATGTCCCCCTGAGACGAGAGATTTCTGTATTATGTGTCTGGAAAAAAAACTCAGATGACGCAAAAATCATCATTTAGCTCATCAGAGGCTCTTTAGTCCAGAGGCGAGAGACTCCAGCCAGTAGGAGGAGCTCGTCCCGCATGTCTTCAACCCGCCCATAGGGGGATCTCACGATAAAACGCCATCTTTTCAGTTTCCAGTCGACTAGTAGCCCAGCTGTATCATTTCTCCCGATACTGCCCTCTGTAACCGGTAGGCGTGGCTTAGGTGTGGTTCTGGGAGTTGTAGTCTTTCATCCACATGAGCTAAAAATACATTTTCTGGCTTTTCTCAGTCTATAAGGCACCAACTTCTAAAATAATTTCACATTTCTACTACGTAAATGACCCAATTTAAATACACATTCATCTTTCCAGCGGTGAAATATCCCTTAAGTACATGTAGTTGCTTAATATTACTCAGTACTTAAATATATAATTACACTGTAACAATGACAACTTTAAGAAAATGTAACCGATGATTGCAAATTTTGTATATTATATTATATTATGTATTTTAACAGTGTTCTTCTAGAAAACCATATGATTATTTGCTCTTGATACTTTATTTGAACCAAAAAGTATTGCCTCATTGTTATTATGTATTTTAAGTCCTTTTAAAGGCTATTGTTTGCTTAGGTCTATTTTTAATACCACACACACAAAAAAATCGGATTACTCGATTAATCATTACATTTTTATTGCCAAATTAATCATTAGTGCCAAAATAATCATAGTAATCAACTCGATTGCCAAAATAATCCTTAGTGACAGCCCTAATAGCATGTTTGTGCATTTGGGGGCGGGGCTATCAAGACAGGGGTGTGGCCTTTTGGTAAAGGGCGTGTTTGTTTTGGTGATTTCAATTATCAAGAGAGTTTCTCAGAAATCACTTACTACACCTTTAATTCTCAAGCTCACGTTTGGTTTTTACGATGACCTTAATACCCAAAAACACTCTTTATCAAAGTCAAAAATAAAAAACAAGCAAGTAAAGTATTACTGTATTATATTCTCTCGATGCTCTGAGGGCATGTTTCTGGGAAAAAACATCTCAACATAGAGCAAAGGACAATAAAGCAACTGCAAAACAGGACAGGCCACTTTTGATTCTCAGTACATGAATGTGCATAGTAAACCACAAGTTAAAGTTCAGCGCCTGGAAGGCTGAAAAGTTTCTGGCATCGAAACTGACTTTGACAGAGATGATACGAGTGTGAGATGACACGGCGTTTTCTGTGTGAGCATCAATATCTCTTGACAGCAGAACTAGAATAGCAATACCCTTGCAAACAGCCCGAGAAGCTTTTTTTGCTCAAAACAACAGAAATCCTGACACAACCCATTTTATGTTTAGTTTTCCACCCTCTAGGACGCCGCCATAATAACATAGCCTACAACATTATACCTGAGTTATGGTTGCAAGTGCTACACATGTACATGATTAAGTAGGCGAGACACCACCACAAAAATACTTTCCCCATGGGAAAGTTGATTAAAATTACCAATAATGCTCAGAGAATGCAAATGCAATGTGATTTCATTAATGAAGACTCACGTAATGATCAGAGTGATTGTTTTCTCCGGGGTGGACACCGGTGATATCACGGGTTTCACGTCGAGTGCCAGTTCAAAATAACTCAATTTGCTGCTCCATCAGTCCAGTTAGTTTGCGGTGAGAGGCGAGTATTAACGACGTTACTATGATTATTTCCTGTAGCAGTAATTTAATTGCTCTCCTGCAGATTACTTCAGCGTGTAGCTTAATTAGAGAACTTTCTCCATCATGCATCTTTAATAGGCTAGTTCTTAGTGTTTGTTTTGTTTCAGACAGATTGTTACAAAGTTGCACCAGTAGGTGGCGGCAAGTCATTATCAGTCTTTATTAGTGAGTCACTTGCTGTGTCCAAAATCGCGACCTATATACCTATGAATAGGGCATTATTTGAGAGCACAGATATTTGAAGTGGTGTCAGAAACCATAGTGGATGTTATTAAGTGTACTCATTCAATCCCATAATGCACTATGTACAACCAATGTACACTCAACAGCTAAGGAATACCCATAATGCACTGTGAGGGTCATGTCGAATGAATTCCCGCGTCTGACCAGAAGATGGCGCCACTAAATCGTCCATCCATTTTACAAATTGCTGGTCCAATGTGGGTACAGCGTAATATCATACAGGTTTAAATTCCTTTGTAATTGATTCTTAAATTGTTCAATTAAGGTTTGTACATAGTTTTCATGATAGAGTTCAGGATAAATCTTGTCATTACTACTGGAGCTGCCAGTTTGTTAAGTTGCAAATGATTATTAAGAAGCAAGATCAAACTATGCAAAAGTTGTAGCCCTTCTGGAGCACTCAATTCACTCGTTTTCATATTCAAATTCATATTTTATCATATTCGTTCAAAAACAATGATTCATTTGGAAATTAAACATGAGTGAATCATTGAATCATCCATTCACCTGATTCATAAGAGAACGAGTCAAATAACTGGCTTTATGAGTCATTGAATGGTTAATTTATCAGATTCGTTCAAAAACAATGATTCATATGGAAACGAAACATGAGTGAGTCATTGAATCATCCATTCACCTGATTCATAATTCATTAGAGAATGAGTCAAATGACTGGCTTTATGAGTCATTGAATGGTTCATTTATCATATTCGTTCAAAAACAATGATTCATTTGGAAATTAAACATGAGTGAGTCATTGAATCATCCATTCACCTGATTCATGATTCATTAGAGAATGAGTCAAATGACCGGCTATATGAGTCATTGAATGGTTCATTTATCATATTCGTTCAAAAACAATGATTCATTTGGAAATTAAACATGAGTGAATCATTGAATCATCCATTCACCTGATTCATTAGAGAACGAGTCAAATGACTGACTTTATGAGCCATTGAATAGTTAATTTATCAGATTCATTCAAAAACAATGATTCGTTTAGAAACAAAATATGAGTGAGTCATTGAATCATCCATTCACCTGATTCATAATTCATTAGAGAACGAGTCAAATGACTGACTTTATGAGTCACTGAATGGTTCATTTATCATATTCGTTCAAAAACAATGATTCATTTGGAAATTAAACATGAGTGAATCATTGAATCATCCATTCACCTGATTCATAAGAGAACAAGTCAAATGACTGGCTTTATGAGTCATTGAATGGTTCATTTATCATATTCGTTCAAAAACAATGATTCATTTGGAAATTAAACATGAGTGAGTCATTGAATCATCCATTCACCTGATTCATGATTCATTAGAGAATGAGTCAAATGACTGGCTATATGAGTCATTGAATGGTTCATTTATCATATTCGTTCAAAAACAATGATTAATTTGGAAATTAAACATGAGTGAATCATTGAATCATCCATTCACCTGATTCATTAGAGAATGAGTCAAATGACTGGCTTTATGAGGCATTGAATGGTTCATTTATCAGATTCGTTCAAAACAATGATTTATTTGGAAATTAAACATGAGTGAATCATTGAATCATCCATTCACCTGATTCATTAGAGAACGAGTCAAATGACTGGCTTTATGAGGCATTGAATGGTTCATTTATCAGATTCGTTCAAAAAAATGATTCATTTAGAAACGAAACCAGTCAAACGATGAGTCATTTAGTATTCAACTACATAAACTAATAGTAGTTGATGTGCAGATAAAGTTTGTAATTTTCCGAACATGAAAGTGTGTTAATTTGCAAGTCTTGAAATTCATGTAACGTCTTTGAATTGTTTTAAATACATTAAAACCTCCTCCTTGAGTGTGTTCAGTGTTCGCCACAGGCAGTGATACAGACTATAAACCGCTCTCAGCGCTGCCTTAATGAATGATGATGAGATGATGATGATGATGATGATTTTAAGGAGTAAACACACACAACAGGAAGTAGCAGCAGGAGGCAGGAAATGGAGCGCAGAAGGTCAATGACTGTGTGGAAGAATCATCAAAGTGTTTGTTTGCTGTCAGTGAAGACGGCTCTCATATGGAAAGACAATGAAATTAGCACTGCTCTTTATTTCCTTCACTCCATCATCACAGATGAAAGATTTACAGCTGGATAACCCGTGGAGACAGAGACCTTCGTTGCATTCAGGACATGGAAAGCAATTATAACTTTAACAATGGCCCAATCAATCAATCATTCAATCAACGAACACCTTTTAAAAAAAAAAGCGTATTAATAAATAATAATAATAATAATAACAAGCTTTTCCCACAGTAATAATTGTTTTTATTTCTAAATATTATTATTCGGTTTTATTTCATTTGAAATTATTATTTGTTTTATATTCTTCTTTAAAAGGATATTATTTATATGTTTTTAAAAAGTTTCAATTGTAATAATTTATATTATATTATACATACATTTTTGCAATTCTGTTTGGTGACACTATAGTGGCTCTGAAATAACACAGTAAATGTTGTGCTTATTTACATTAATATATTTTTTTTCAGAGCTCAGTTGTGTCTTTTTAATCTCCGGTTCTGTCGTGCCTTGCTTGCCATTTTCCAAATAAACAAAGATAAGCGATGCTCTGCAGTTGACACTTGTTGATGAGGGGTGTCAGCGCAGTGTGTGTTTGTGTGTTAGTGCCTCTGTAATTCAGCACAGAGATAAGAAACAGACTCACACTCACACACACACACACACACACACACACACACACACACACACACACGAACTGCAGCAGTGCCACCATGAACTGAGACTCCAGCTCTGAAACAAGCGGATGATCCTTTTACGCTAATTAATGTTTTTCAGATAAAACAGTCCCTAAATTGCACATTCATACAAAACAAACAGTTTAAGGCTTAAAGGAACACGCCGACTTTTTGGGACTTTAGCTTATTCCCCGTATCCCCCAGAGTTAGATAAGTCCATACACACCCTTCTCATCTCCGTGAGTGCTGTAACTCTGTCTGACGCACCCACCGCTAGCTTAGCCTAGCACAAAGACTGGAGGTAAACGGCTCCAGCTAGCATACTGCTCCTAATAAGTGACAAAATAACACCAACATTTTCCTATTAACAAATCACTCCGCAGAAGTAGCAGTGCTTCGCCTTCTGAGAATATAGTTCCCAGTACGTATACGTTTAAAAGATGGCTGTCTCATATGAACTTGTTATTTGTACACACTGTGACTATACAAATCACATGTAAATAGGAAAATGTTGGCGTTATTTTGTCACTTATTGGGATTAGTATGCTAGCTGGAGCCATTTACCTCCAGTCTTTGTGCTAGGCTAGGCTAGCGGTGGGTGCGTCAGACTGAGCACGCACAGAGATGAGAAGGGTATGTGTGGACTTATCTAACTCTGGAGGATACGATGAATAAGCCAAAGTCCCAAAAAGTCAGTGTGTTCCTTTAACATGTCAGTCATAGCTACGGTCTATTTCTATATAAGTGGGTGGCTCTTGGGTTGAAGTATGGACTTGACTTCTTGTCATCAAATATCTGGCAATACAAGATGACAAATTTCATCATGCAATGCATCACTTTTAGAAATTTGTTCATGCACATCCTGAAATAAATTAAAGCTACAGTTTGTTAAACACTGGAATCGGGTTGCTAACCAGGGATTAAATAAATGTGAAAATTGGAAACGGTTAGCATGCATCCACTTACCTGCCTTTCAGCCAATCAGAACTATTGGGTGAATGTCATCTAATTAATATTCATGAGGAAAGCTGATAAGGTTTATAATGCCCACACAGACTTCAGAATACACATGCAAATCAAATACACACATACACACACTCGCACACACACACACACACACACACACACACACACACACACACACACACACGCACACACACACACACTCACACACACACACACACACACACACACACACACACACACACACACACACACACACACACAACTGTCGACAGAGCAAAAGCAAATACACTGGTTTCTCACAGTCACTGTCTGAACACACACACACACAGAGCTGACAGGATTAGACGAGTGTATAATCCCGCAGGATTCGGCTGCTCTCGTGCAAATGAATAAATAAATGGATTGTGCAGCTTCAAAACGTGGTTGGTGGCGGATTTCACACACATTTCCTCCTGCACAGCACAAATGAATCCTGCTGTGAACAAATGAAGCACTAAATACTAATGCAACACAATCTACCCCAGACACACAAACTGAAGTTTCGCCAAACTAATATTCCTCCCGTCGGGTTTGTTTTATGACACTGACCAGCTTACTGTATACATTATTGTTCTTACATGACTACTTGGCAAATATCCTACATAAATAGTTTGTAGGCTATATAAATTGTGCATATACCAATGTTAAATGTGCACTACATACATTCACCAAGTGTTGGGGAAAGATACTTTTAAAAGTAATGCATTACAAAATTGCGTTACTCCCAAAAAAAATTAACTAATTGCATTGCTTAGTTACTTTTTATGAAAAGTAATGCATTACATTACTTTTGCGTTTACTTTTTCTCACCTGGGCTGGGCTTTCTTCTATGTTATTTAATAACAACAAAAAAAGTTATATTTTTGGCAAAAGATAAGGCCCTTTCACACGAAAAATGAAATAATAAGCCTCAGGCTGAAGGAAATGCATATTTACTCCAGTACAGTAGAGGTAGAGTACAGTATAGTACAGTAGTGTACAGTAGAGGTAGAGTACAGTAGTGTGCAGTAGAGGTAGAGTACAGTATAGTACAGTATGTACAGTAGAGGTAGAGTACAGTAGTGTACAGTAGAGGTAGAGTACAGTATAGTACAGTAGAGGTAGAGTACAGTATAGTACAGTATAGGTAGAGTCAGTAGTGTACAGTAGAGGTAGAGTACAGTATAGTGCAGTAGAGTACAGTAGAGGTAGAGTGCAGCGGTGTACAGTATGTACAGTAGAGGTAGAGTACAGTGGTGTACAGTAGAGGTAGAGTACAGTATGTACAGTAGAGGTAGAGTACAGTATAGTGCCGTAGAGGTAGAGTACAGTAGAGGTAGAGTGCAGTAGCGTACAGTAGAGGTAGAGTACAGTATAGTGCAGTAGAGGTAGAGTACAGTATAGTGCAGTAGAGGTAGAGTACAGTAGAGGTAGAGTGCAGCGGTGTACAGTAGTGTACAGTAGAGGTAGAGTACAGTATGTACGGTAGAGGTAGAGTACAGTAGTGTGCGGTAGAGGTAGAGTACAGTATAGTGCAGTATGTATTGTAGAGGTAGAGTACAGTAGAGGTAGAGTACAGTATAGTATAGTATGTACAGTAGAGGTAGAGTGCAGTAGTGTACACTATGTACAGTAGATGTAGAGTACAGTAGTGTACAGTAGAGGTAGAGTACAGTATGTACAGTAGAGGTAGAGTACAGTAGTGTACAGTAGAGGCATAGTACAGTATAGTGCAGTATGTACTGTAGAGGTAGAGTACAGTAGAGGTAGAGTAAAGTAGTGTACAGTAGAGGTAGAGTACAGTATAGTGCAGTAGAGGTAGAGTACAGCAGAGGTAGAGTGCAGCGGTGTACAGTAGTGTACAGTAGAGGTAGAGTACAGTAGTGTACAGTAGAGGTAGAGTACAGTATGTACAGTAGAGGTAGAGTACAGTAGTGTGCAGTAGAGGTGGAGTACAGTATAGTGCAGTATGTATTGTAGAGGTAGAGTACAGTAGAGGTAGAGTACAGTATAACATAGTATGTACAGTAGAGGTAGAGTACAGTAGAGGTAGAGTACAGTAGTGTGCAGTAGAGGTGGAGTACAGTATAGTGCAGTATGTATTGTAGAGGTAGAGTACAGTAGAGGTAGAGTGCAGTAGTGTACACTATGCACAGTAGATGTAGAGTACAGTAGTGTACAGTAGAGGTAGAGTACAGTATGTACAGTAGAGGTAGAGTACAGTAGAGTACAGGAAGTAAAGTAGAGGTAGAGTACAGTAGAGGTAGAGTACAGTAGAGTACAGGATGTACTGTAGAGGTAGAGTACAGTAGAGGTAGAGTAGAGGTAGAGTACAGTAGAGTACAGGATGTAAAGTAGAGGTAGAGTACAGTAGAGGTAGAGTACAGTATGTACAGTAGAAGTGCCACTCAAACAAACCTTTCAGCCATTCTGGATTAAAGAACAATAGGATACAGGAGAAGGAAGTTTAACACATATTTCTAAATCTACTCTAAAGTAATTTTTGTCAGAGGGCTGTCAGTTAATAAATGTGAAAAAGTAACTAGCATTACTTATTTGAAAAAGTAACTTATTTGAAACTTATTTGATATTTTGTTGATACTTTACTAGTTACTTGAAAAAGTAATCTGATTACGTAACTCAAGTTACGTGTAATGAGTTACCCCCAACATTGCATACACCAAGCTTTTTATGAGAGACTGATTGAGCAAGGCAGCCAAGACCTGTCAGAGCGATGATGGCCACGTCTGAGTAAAATGCCCATCTCATCTTTAAAAGCTCCATCGTGTGGAATAAGGGGCCATTTTCTGACTCTCTGGGCCCAGTGGGTCCCTTTCTGGCCTGATCGTTCCTCCTGAATAACCGTAATCCATCAAATCTATTCAGTCTGTCAGAGCCGAAGCCCGACTCTCGTTCCAAACCGCTTCCTCTGAACAATGTTTTTTCTTAACTTTCCCACGTCTGCACCTCAGATCTCCGATGGGAACAGTGTGATTGACAGAGATTTTCTTTTAGTGCCGTGTGCCACGGGGCAGAGAAAAAGGCAATTTTTTTGCTCATTCCTTTCAAAGGGTCATTTGATTGTGTCAAGTCAAGTCACCTTTATTTATATAGCGCTTCTAACAATACAGATTGTTTTAAAGCAGCAAATAATGCAACAAAGTTTGTTTCTAGAAGAAAATAGCGTCACAGTCACAGCTTAAGTAAGTTCAGTGATGTTTCATTTTTTGTTGTAAAAAAGATATTAATTTAGTTCATTTACACTGAATAAATCTGTGTTATCGCACAGGTGTGCCTTAGGCTGTCCACAATAAAAGGCCACTCTAAAATGCACAGTTTTACTGTTTTTTTTTTTGTGTGTGTGTGTGTGTGGGGGGGGGGGGTCCCTTGAAAAAAAAAAAAGAAAAAAAAAAGGTTGTTGGTTGTGGCCTGTGGAATGTTCCCAAATCCCAAACACATTCATTCATGCTGACTGCAGGAATGTTCACCAGAGCTGTTGCCTGTGAATTGAATGTTCATTTCTCTACCATAAGCTGTCTCCAAAGGTGTTTCAGAGAATTTGGCAGTACATCCAACTGGCAAAAACAAAAGTGTTGTGTTTATAATTTTGTTCAGTGTATGTATATAGCCGCTCTGGAGAAAACCGTGATGTCATCGTCCAGCTCAGTTCAGTTCTCATATAATGGTCTCAATGGTCTCTCCAGGAATTATAGATGTCCTTCGTTAGTAGTGATTCAGCAAAACGCATTAAAAATCATTAATGCATTAAAAAGTGAACCTATTTCTTGGAACCTATTACTTTTATATCTTACATAATCTTTACAAAGAAATATAATGAAAACCTCGTCTAGCTTTACTGGAAGCAATGTGAAGTTAAACAGTGCATAAAAACTTCATCATGCTCAGCAAAAAACACTTCAGATTGCAAAAACACACCTGCTGGCTAACTTTCCATGAAGAGTGTAATGTAAATAGTTACTTTTGACAGGTTTACTTATATAAAAACGGTTTACGTTCGACATAGGCTGCTGTAATGCTGACCGCTAAAGCATTTGTCTGGGAATCTGTTTGGCCTGAATAATTGTGTTTAAGTCAAAAAGGGTCAGAAGTCTACAAGTTCAACGAGATGGGAGTGTGTGAATGAGGGAGAGACAGTTGTTTCATGATGGTTTTGGGCAGTTGGTTTGAGCAATTACAGTCACTACATATGACATGGGAAAATATAAGACTTCAGGGTAACACTTTACAATAAGGTTCATTAGTTAACATTAGTTAATGTATTAACTAACATATGAGCAATACATTTGTTACAATATTTATTAATCTTTGTTAATGTTAGTTAATAAAAACACAGCTGTTCATTGTTTGTTCATGTTAGTTCACAGTGCATTAACTAATGCTAACAAATACAACCTTTGATTTTGATAATGTATTAGTAAATGTTGAAATTAATATTAACTAAGATTAATAAATGCTTTAGAAGTATTGTTCATTCTTAGTTCATGTTAACTAAGGTAGTTAACTAATGTTAACTAAT
Organism: Scardinius erythrophthalmus; assembly: GCF_964197995.2. Taxonomy (NCBI): domain Eukaryota; kingdom Metazoa; phylum Chordata; class Actinopteri; order Cypriniformes; family Leuciscidae; genus Scardinius; species Scardinius erythrophthalmus. Next base: position 4,091,966 of record NC_138244.1, read on the forward strand.
GAAGCTTTTTGTAAAGTGTTACCGACTTCAGGGTTCTGGGTTGATATTGTTGTGTCCGAAATTAAAGTGCCCCATTACGCTTTTTCGGATAATACCTTTCATGTAGCGTGTAATATAGCAGTTTCTGAATATAAAGGTCTGCAAAGTTTCAACGATCGAAGTGCAGGATAAATGGAGTAACACATTTGCATAATTCCCACCAATGGTCTTCATTGGCTGCCTGCGAACAATGCCATCAGATATGTCACGAACCGCACACGGATGAAAGCAGGTGAAATCCAAAGTGCAGTAAGATGAGTTTTATTAGGGTAATCCAAAAGCGAAGTCAAGACAGGCAGGGTTCAATATCCAGGACTCAATACAAAACAGTGAACAGGCTAGGCAGGAAACACGGGAACAGAAGCGGCGTGACATAAAACATTGATCCACAAAGAACACAAGACAAACAGGGCTTTAAATACATGAATGACAAGGGGATAACGACAGACAGCTGGTGATTACAAACTACAGACACCTGGGTGTAATTCACAGACAGAATTGTGGGAGATGAAGTTCTAAGTGCAAGACACCGTGAAGGTAAGGAGGACATCTAGTGGAGACCTGGGGAACACAACCAGACACTGTGACATGACCCCCCTTCTACGGAGTGGCTCCCAGACACTCCAAGACATAACATGGAACAAGACAAAAGTTCAGGAGGGAGGTGACACGGTGGAGGATCAGGGGGAGGGACGGGGGGCCAGGTCCATGAAGGGAAACGGGGACAGGGAGTGACAGTTCATCTGGCGGCCAGGGCGGAGCAGACAGTCCATCGGGCGGCCAGGGCGGAGCAGACTTTCCCTCGGGCGGCCAGGGCGGAGCAGACTTTCCCTCGGGCGGCCAGGGCGGAGCAGACAGTCCATCGGGCGGCCAGGGCGGAGCAGACAGTCCATCGGGCGGCCAGGGCGGAGACTTTCCCTCGGGCGTCCAGGGAACAGGCACCGGCTCAGGAACAGACACCACCGGCTCAGACATCACCGGCTCAGGAACAGATTCCACCGCCCCAGGAACAGACACCACCGGCTCAGACACCACCGGCTCAGGAACAGACACCACCGGCTCAGGAACAGACACCACCGGCTCAGGAACAGACACCACCGGCTCAGGAACAGACACCACCGGCCCAGGAACAGACACCACCGGCTCAGACACCACCGGCTCAGACACCACCGGCTCAGACACCACCGGCTCAGGCACTGGAACTCGCACCACCGACTCGGGCACTGGAACTGGCACCACTGGCTCGGGTACTGGAACTGGCTCGGGCACTGGAACTGGCACCACCGGCTCGGGCACTGGAACTGGCACCACCGACTCGGGCACTGGAACTGGCACCACCGACTTGGGCACTGGAACTGGCACCACCGACTCGGGCAGTGGAACTGGCACCACCGGCTCGGGTACTGGAACTGGCACCACCGGCTCGGGCACTGGAACTGGCTCGGGCACTGGAACTGGCACCACCGGCTCGGCCACTGGAACTGGCACCACCGGCTCGGGCACTGGAACTGGCACCACCGGCTCGGGCACTGGAACTGGCACCACCGGCTCGGGCACTGGAACTGGCTCGGGCACTGGAACTAGCACCACCGGTTCAAATGTGTGCGAAGCCCACACACACACCATGGCTGTGGCCATAATAGCCAGTGTCGCGGTCACTGAAGGCTCAGGAACAGGCACCACCGGCTCGGGCACTGGAACTGGCACCACCGGCTCGGGCACTGGAACTGGCTCGGGCACTGGAACTAGCACCACCGGTTCAAATGTGTGCGAAGCCCACACACACACCATGGCTGTGGCCATAATAGCCAGTGTCGCGGTCACTGAAGGCTCAGGAACAGACACTGGCTCCGGCTCAGGAACAGACACTGGCTCCGGCTCAGGAACAGACACTGGCTCCGGCTCAGGAACAGACACTGGCTCCGGCTCAGGAACAGACACTGGCTCCGGCTCAGGAACAGACACTGGCTCCGGCTCAGGAACAGACACTGGCTCCGGCTCAGGAACAGACACTGGCTCCGGCTCAGGAACAGACACTGGCTCCGGCTCAGGAACAGACACTGGCTCCGGCTCAGGAACAGACACTGGCTCCGGCTCAGGAACAGACACTGGCTCCGGCTCAGGAACAGACACTGGCTCCGGCTCAGGAACAGACACTGGCTCCGGCTCAGGAACAGACACTGGCTCCGGCTCAGGAACAGACACTGGCTCCGGCTCAGGAACAGACACTGGCTCCGGCTCAGGAACAGACACTGGCTCCGGCTCAGGAACAGACACTGGCTCCGGCTCAGGAACAGACACTGGCTCCGGCTCAGGAACAAACTCTGGCTCCGGACTAACAGCCGGCTGCACGTGCACGGTCTTAGAGATGACAGCCGGCCGCACGTGCACGGGCTTCGGAACCTTGTCTGGTTGCACGGGCTTCGGGGTCACGGACACCGTCTCGAGATCGAGGTCAGGATCGGGAAACTTCCTCCTCCTCCGCCGTCTCTGATGGCGAGTGGACGACTCTTGACTGGGTGGAGCCCGTGGCGGAGGAATTTCGGCATCGAAAGATGGCCAGACCGAGTAATGGGACTGGACCTCCTCCCGACCCTCCCCGCCTCCTCTACGACCTCCCCGAGTTCCACGGAATTTGGCCAAGCGGGTCCCCTTGAAGGACTCATCATGACGGGGTGCGTGATCCGACACAAAACTCTCTGTGGGCTGAGGCTCAGGGGGCTTGATGATGAATCTTTCGTCTGTTCTCTGAGCCCACAGAGCAAAACACTCAAAAATGTTCATCCTGGGTTGGGACTCACTGAAAGACGGATCTGGTGGTGGTTGTCTCCGCTCACCTCTTGCAGTGGAGAAATAGCGACGGGAACTCATACTGCTTGGATTTTCTTGGTGGATCAATCTGTCACGAACCGCACACGGATGAAAGCAGGTGAAATCCAAAGTGCAGTAAGATGAGTTTTATTAGGGTAATCCAAAAGCGAAGTCAAGACAGGCAGGGTTCAATATCCAGGACTCAATACAAAACAGTGAACAGGCTAGGCAGGAAACACGGGAACAGAAGCGGCGTGACATAAAACATTGATCCACAAAGAACACAAGACAAACAGGGCTTTAAATACATGAATGACAAGGGGATAACGACAGACAGCTGGTGATTACAAACTACAGACACCTGGGTGTAATTCACAGACAGAATTGTGGGAGATGAAGTTCTAAGTGCAAGACACCGTGAAGGTAAGGAGGACATCTAGTGGAGACCTGGGGAACACAACCAGACACTGTGACAGATATGGTAATTACCATTTGGTTTCCGACACACGTAGTGTAAGCGATCGACCAATCACAACACACTGGGACATCTGACCAATCAGAGCATGCTCTTTTAGAAAGGCAGGGTTTAGAGAGACCAAATCTTCAAACGAACCGTTTTAGACACAGTGAGAAAAGAGCTGATGCTGCAATGTATATTATGAGAAGTGTTTTTTGACCTTGGATGCATGTAAACCTATTAAAACTCATCAAATGTGTACCTTGAATGTAATAAAAGTGGCTTTTATGCTAAATGCATGAATGTAAACATAAAATAATTTGTCTATTTGGCTGGTTAGCATTCGCAGTTAGCCCTTTATTTAATTATATATTTATATTTTTCCTAGTTTGAGACTGTGTGTGTTTTTGTGCCATCAGTGAATCGAAAGCAATCGATGGTTGACCTTGGATGCATGTAAACCTGTTGTAAGAGACACCAAAACTAAATAAGGAACCTTTAAGATGGTGGACATGGACATGAGCAAACACAAACCAAGAATTATTAACATTAACATAGGCTATTGCTCACTGTTCGTTAATGTTAGTTAATGCATTAGCCATCCTATTTAATGAGACCTTATTATAAAGCGTTAACAAAGCCTAAGATCTGCCCATATATTAACCAGAGTCTGTTCTGTTTCACTGTTTCAATATGCTCTGATCAAACGTCTTTGGCAAATGAGACAAAGTTTTCGTGGCTCCCATCTAAAGACGTGGGAGTTTAACAGAGGCCGAGGCCAAGCTGATAAAACGTTCTGGCCTGAACTGTAAAAAGCAGCTCTCATATCATTCATGAGCTCCTGCCAAACATTTCCGCTGCTTTAAAGTCGCTCTAGTTAAGATTTCAAAGAAACTAAGCACCCTTGAGAGTGACAGAAGTAGAAGTGAGGAGCGAAAATCAGCTAAAATCAATATATCCGCACCAGCTTGCGCAATGCAAGAGTATTTATGCCAGAACGCAGATGTGTTTTTAGCCTAAATAAATAAGAAATGCCACAATGAGTGTTTCTCAAAGCCTGTTTCCAGACAAGCACTCGAATCCCGAGTGAAAGATGAAAGCGGCGCATTCGTATTAAACTGAAGGAGACACTCTAAATCTCCTGTTGCGACTGAGTCCTCGTGAATGGAAGAGGAGTTTTTACATAATTACTGAAACACCGAGTCAGAGATTAACTCCAGGAACATGTGATTTAGGATAGGCCATCATCAGTTCCTCTCGGTGTTGAAGAATCCCGTCGGGTCATTACCGGCGAGTCTTTCTCAGAGCCGACTGAGGCATCATCGCATTTAAAACGCTTAGCCGTAGAAAAGGCTCGGGCAAACCCTGCGAAACTGGCACTGAACAGATCAAAGACGTCAGGAACATCACGCAGGGTTTGGTTTACGTCTACGAATGAGGATCAAAGACAGAATTCATTCGAGTCCATCTGTCGAGCCGAGGTGCTCAGAAGAGCTGAACGCCATCCAGGGCCGACGGCTGGGTTTTATAATCACTGAGGTCACAGATTTGATCTGGTTTGGGGGGAATGCTCCCCTAAAGGCCAAAAAATATGGAGAAGAAATAGCTTTAAAACCATGTCAGTTGGCAATAGATTACTGTTCAATTCCTGCTTTCTTCTCATCTCCATCACTCGTTCTTTTTTTCTCTCAGTCTCTGTGTCATGCCCTCTCTCTCTTCCCCTCCTAAAGCTGAGCTTTGACTGAAAGTCTTTTCATTTTCATCTGTGTCAGTGAAGAAAGTAAATATTGGGTCAACTTCTTCTAGTTTTCTGGCGGATTACAGACTAGCAAAAAAGGTGCATGCTATATTGGAGTGTGCAAAATCATGGCTTCATTGATCCTTTCTTTAATTCTTCTACTAAGACCAGTTTCCAGCAAAACCTCAACAACTTCTATCTGAGTATTATCTATACTTAACACACCATTAATGTTCCATTTCCTTCCTAGTTCAATAATGTTTTCTTTAAGATTCTTCCTTTCTTCCCTAAATTTCTTAGTTTATTGAAACATGTTCTACATTATCTGACATCTATCTACTTTATTCATTAAATATGATCTTGTATGTCCTAACCGTAGTCTTGTATAAAGGATTTCTTCTCTTCTATTTATACTTTTATATGCTCTAACTTTAATTGTTTTTAGTATTCTCTTCCTTTATTATCTGAATCCTATATCTTTTGCCTGTGTTTATGAATGTTGCTTGCTCGTAATTAATGATTTACCTTCATTCTTTCCGAGGGAAATCTCTATGGTGTCATCATGATTTAATGCATTTTTTGCTAATATATGAGCAATTTCATTACCTTGAACACCATTAGGCTACGTACACATTTGTAATTTTTCTAATTTTAGCCGTGTTATGTATATTTCAATTAAAATGTCTTCTCTAGATGTTTTAACTTGTCACATTGTCAGTTTGTTCAGATTTTTTGTTGATTGTTTGTTAATTAGTTCAGTTCTGTCTTTCTCCGCCTGTTTGTTTCCATGGTTACTGATTTGATTTGAGTTTCATGTCTCATTAGTCTCATATCTCATTAGTCTCATTAGTTCCTCTGTTTGCTGTTTATGTGTTTGTGTTTCATTCAGTTCTTGGTCAGATCTACGTTGCATTTAGTTGGTTGTTCTGTTCGTATTCCCGAGATTCTGCTTTGCGAAGTTATGAGATTGTTTTTGAATAAAGCGGCTGCACTTAGATCCTGTTTAATCACTGCTGCAACCACCTTGTAACACAACTGATATCTAGCAGATACGTTTAATTAATCATTTCATCATTAATCATTAATCCAATTCATAAGTCGACACCATTGCTGAGTATTTTCTCCTTAAAGGAGAACTCCGGTCAATTTTAACATTGAGCTCATTTTTTTGTACATTTGGAGTGCTGTCAATACAGAGAACAACGACAAAAATCGGTGTTGCCTACACCGAGTTATTCTATTTTTAAAATTTGCACCCTGTTGACTTCAATGGGGCAAGTACTAAACCTGCTTTTAGCCTCTTAACATCCTTGATGTGTCATTACAAGTGCACAGAAAATGTGAGTGATTCCTTCTGAGTGAACACGAGTGGATCTGACTGCAGTAGATGTGAAAGAAATGTATAAAAATGATGTTATTTAAGCCAGCGCAAATACCTTTGTTTACATCCTGTTTTTCGGTTGAAGTCCAAAGTAGTCGATTGCCGAGTTCACGCGCATAGGTTTAGTACCTATGATCACGCGCGTGAACTCGGCAATCGACTACTTTGGACTTCAACCGAAAACCAGGATGTAAACACAGATATTTGCGCTGGCTTAAATATACATATCTTTCACATCTACTGCAGTCAGATCCACTCGTGTTCACTCAGAAGGAATCACTCACATTTTCTGTGCACTTGTAATGACACATCAAGGATGTTAAGAGGCTAAAAGCAGGTTTAGTACTTGCCCCATTGAAGTCAACAGGGTGCAAATTTTAAAAATAGAATAACTCGGTGTAGGCAACACCGATTTTTGTCGTTGTTCTCTGTATTGACAGCACTCCAAATGTACAAAAAAAATGAGCTCAATGTTAAAATTGACCGGAGTTCTCCTTTAAAATGGCAGTGAACCAAAGACTTGAGATTGAGATCGCTGGTGTTTCTGACGTCACAAACTACCTTGCAACCAATCAGATCAACGTGTGATCGTCAACCAGTGGATCTCTGAGCTGAGTGAGTGAGTGGAGGCGGGGCTCATTTGCATATTCATAGAACCACGCATACTAAATGAGGCAAGGGTGTCGAGTTACATTCAAGCTGTTTTAAGGCACAAAGACATTTTTTTTTTCAAGGAAAAAACTTTTAAATATGTCATTTTGGTGATTAAAGATGAGTTTTAAGGATACAATTATTGACTACAGGGGGACTTGTTTTCCAGTACACAAAACATTCTTAAAGTCTGAGAAACTAAGTTCACATAACTTGGAATATATTGCACAAGTCAAAACATGAACTACTGTCATGCTGTGTTTTTGCTCTTAACAGTATAAATCACCATTGACTTTCCTAATGTGCGCAGTATTATGTTCTGCTTGACATCTAATTTCCTGTTTCGCAGAAGAGAGAAAAATAATATGGGTTTGGTTTGACATGAGGGTGAATAAATTATGACAGCTTGTTCATTTCTTTGGTGAACTGAATTGAATATCGTCAAAGTTAAAAAATCCAGCTGTCTCACCTCAAGTAACATCACGACTCCAGCAGAAACCCTCATCGGGGAACATTTGCTTTTCAGCTTTTTATCTAAAACAGACATTCTGAAACTCAATGTATTTCAGGGCTGTATTTTAACCAATTCGTTGATCATTTTACTGAAGCTTCACTGATAAAGAAAACCAACACGCTGCTCAGAATCATGAATATCTTGACAATAGAAATCTGTTTAAAGGGGTGGTATAATGCCCTTTTCACATGACGTAAAATAAGTCTCTGATGTCCTCAGACTATGAATGTGAAGTTTTAACTCAAAATACCCCACATATATTTTTTATAGCATGTTAAAATACTTTTAGAGTCACTTTTTGAGGGTGAGCAATGTGTGTCTTTTAAATGCAAATGAGCCGCTGCTCCTGGCGCAGGGGGCGGAGCTTCAAGAGCTTGTGTGTGTGTGATATATAAATCACGTTCCCGGGGGTGGGGTTTATGTAAATTTTACGTGATGAAGCTCATTGTAGTCTCTACCTGCCGTTTGTTGTAGTCCTTAAAAAGTGATTTCTGTAAATGCAAATATCTCCCTTTGCTTTGAACTTTGTGCGTCGTAACTTTGCAAGTGTTGTTTATGCTCAAACGGCAACATTACACACTAACTAAAGTTAAAAAGTGAAATCATAATCAACCACCCCTTTAATGAAGAGATATGATATGAAACATCTTGTCATTTATATTCAGATTAACGCAAGTTGTCAACATAAATTCAATCTTAATGCCGTTTACCTGAGGATGTCCATCATACAGTTGGGCATTAAAAAGAGTGTTTATATCCCCACAATTTGGTTTGGTGTTTATCAAACACATCGTACGTATGTTAGGCTTTACTATATAGATGTGTGCGGCTCACGTTTCTCTGTGAACGCACATGTGTTTCTTCTTCTTTAGCTTTATAAATATTCCCAGGCATTACACGTGATCAAATGCTAACAGCGGACGCCCACTTCAGGCTCTGAATCGAAATAATGGGTTTCTGTGTGTTTTGGCCGGGACGTAAACACACCTGAGAGTCTGATGAGAAAACAGCGGCCCCAAGGAGAGATTAAGGCTCCCTGTGAACATGCAATTTGTGGATCGACGTCGTCTCGTGCATGGCCTGCTATCAGACACGTGGATGTTGAAATCAAAGCGTTTGACCTCGAACAACTCGCTGGAGGATCGTATACAGAAACCACAGAACTGAGACTGAACAGGAGTCCTAAAACATACAGGTGCTTGTTCATAGTGAATAGCTTTTTGATGCATATTTGTGCTCAGAAATATGTCAGACTGGATGTTGCATTCTCAGTGCGACCACAAGGGGTGCTATAGCAGGGATTAGCATTAGCTGTCTGCTACGGTTCATTTTCTCTTCCAGATCAACGGTTTGAAGAGAATGTTGCATTGCAAGTTAGTTAACATTACCTAGTGTTTATGTCTAGCAACATGAATATTAATGCGTGTTTAATGAAAGACATGTGAAAGAACCACATCTGCATTTGCATACTTTTTTTTTGGGATAAATGTATTGTTGTTTTAATCAATTATTTTGTTGGCTTGATAAAGCTAACAGCTAATGGCAGGATGAAAGTGTGATTTTAATCTTGAATTTTGTTTTTCAGGTAAAAAAAAATAGAAAAATCTCTGAATGTCTGTGATATTATTTATCAAATATCACTTCACTCATTTTGCATTGGAAAACAAGACAGAAACACTGAGGAAAAACTTTTTATTTATTTTTTTTCAGTGTAGAAACATGCCAACAAGCTTCCTTCATATTTCATTAAGGCTGGACGAGGGAATTACGCAAGACATGGAGGAGTTTTTTGTAAAGAGAAAATCAGCCCTGTAAAAGTGCAAAACATGCAAAAACAGATCATTATTTAATGTCGACAGGTTCACATATTTTCTTGAGGAGAGCAGTAAAGAAATGTTACATTTATGTGCATGTAAATTCAATAACTAAGCAAATTTTTTGGAGACAAAGAGGGTTTAAACTATTACGCAGAAATGCATTTGCTGCCATTTAAAAAGCTATTTGGACGTCTTGAGCATCGCAAATGTCTGACTGGAAACAAACCGTCAAATAGTGAAAGCAGCTGTCAGACGTTTTGATGAAGCGTCTGGGTCGCGGGGGAGAAAAGACTGAGATTTAACAAACCGAGAAAAGGAAAGATTCAACTTTAAAGACACTTTAGCTTCGTTTCTCCACAGGACTTCCTCTGGGGAAGTTTGTAATTATGAAGTGAAGTGCGCTCAAGTGAATCTTGTCGGAAATAAATGGATGCTGTTTTCACTTAGGCCCGTTTCACGTGTTAAAGCGCATGTTTATTTAACAGCACTTGAAATTCTGGCTTTACAAGTTGGGTGCAAGCTCATTAGTGCTCTAATGCTGCCGGAGAGAATTAGGCCGTGTGTCCACCAAAGTGTTATTAGTCAGATGAGAACGCCAGCGCTTGAGAGCGCTTTGGCAGCGCTGCATTTTTTCAGTTGAGACACTTTGCTTGATATAATACGGATATCCGCGATAGTGTTACTAGCGTCTCATTTCACACATATTTTGTTGATTCTATATTAAAATGTCAATACAATGTAACATATTTTCTCTGGCTCTTGTTTTAACTTTTTTTGTTCCATTATTATGCGTGTTGTTGTCATCTGTTGACGTTGTACAAACAGAATGTGGCGGTTGGTCGGTGTGGTATTAGCCCCGCCCCTCCTCCACTGTGATTGGACGGCTGGGTAAAAAGTGACAGTAGCCGCGTTTCCATTACCCTTCAAATTGCGCAAATTGACATTGCGAATTGAAAATACGGCCAATAGAAACACGTCAATTTCGCAAAAACTCCCATTTATCGCAAAAAAGTTTGTCCGCTCGCATGAGGAGGTTTTTCAGGCAATTCGAAAAAGAAATATTTCGCATAACTGCAATGGAAACCGTTTTTGCGCATTTATAAGTCACCTGACGTTGAGACGCGGTGTGTTTGGGCAGAATACGAGACAGAGTTCTTTATTAAATTCATATAAGACAAAATAATTACAGGAATAATGGATTCTAAACCTCAAATAAATGCCACAATCAAGACCTCGAAGCAGAAATAAGGGAGAAACACCCAGAAACACCTCATATGTGCCGCTCACAAGTATAATAAGGGTCATTCCTTATCATTAATGCTTGGAAAACACACATACATATCGTTCAGTTAATAATAATGGCCAGTGCACTGGCTGGGATATAGCACATAAACCTACCAACGTCCGTTGCCATGGTTTTGGAATGAATATCGCAAGAGGAAAAAATTTAGTTTTGGTCGCATAACATCGGTTAATGGAAACGCTGTCATTTCGCAATAGTTTTTTGTCGACATTTAGAAAAAAATCGCAAAAGTTTTGCGCAAATATGTAATGGAAACACGCCTAGTGATAAGCGCTGCGTTTTACCCAAAGTTGAGCATTCTTCATCTCTCGGCGACCAGTAAAATCACCGGGCGCTCAGCGGGAAAAAACGCTCAGCGCCTCGTTACGCTCATGGGCATGGCGTTTAAAAAACGCAGCGCTCCCATTGAAAACAATTGGAGAAATACGCAGGCCGCGTGAAAAAACGCTTTGGTAGACACAGGGCCTTATGGGAAATGTAGTTTTGTTGCTTGCCAGCTCATTTCTTACTCTGCAAAAGTTTCTTTTCTTTCTTCAGTATTTCTGTCTTGTTTTTCTGTAAAAAATATCTTAACATTTTTAATTGAAGATGAATTTACTGGAGACCGAAAATTACTGGTGATAAAACGAAAAATGAGTGTGTTGAAAACAAGAAAAAATATCTGCCAGTGGAGTCAGAAAAATGATGAATTCAAAAGGAAAACTAGTTTTATTTGTCTGACTCCACTAGTTTTTCTAGTTTTAACCATAAACTCACAGAGTTTTGATACATTTTTCAGAAAACAAGACTTAATATTGTATGTAATTGTTCTTCGCAGATAAATAAGAATGTTGCCCTCGAGCTGTTATACTAGCAGCTCACAAAATGAATTCAAAATCAATTGCAATGAAAACTTAATAATAAATGAAAGAAACAAGAATGAGAGCTAAAAAAGCAGCTCATTTCTGATGTGAAAACTTTCTTCCCAGTGAAAAAAATCACATTTTTGACACCAGGGATCATATTTGAAGTGAAAATAGAGGCGATTGTGACTTTAGCATCCTTGTGTCAGCAAGTCCTGACTCGTGTTTCCGCAACTCGGTCAAATCTGTTCATAACTTCATGTGGCGAGTAAAAACTGCACCCATAAGCTATTCTGATGATATAAAAACTGCAGCGCATCAAATGTATTTCATGCATTCTGCTGAAAAACACACAGAGACAATACAACACTGCACTTTATACAAGCTTGTCAAAATGTATTGTGTAATTAAACAGCGCATTAATTAAACTAATGTGATGTTTGATGGTGTTGACGTGATTATGGGACCTTAGAGAGACCAGACAAACATCTCAAACACGCCAGAGTTCAACAAGGGCGACGATACTGAAACACAAAAACAAATTAGAAACATTTCAAAGGCACTTAAAATCTGCTGGGTTGTGTGTGTCAAAATCAATCAAATGAATGCACATTCAAAACAAACCTTTCTGAGCCGGCAGACAGGCGTCAGAAATGATTTTAGTTATGATTCAGAATGCAGATAGAGGCAAGGGAGAGAGCCAATCCCAATGCAGTATTGCAATGACTTAATGAATATTCAGACAGTGTAAGAAGGTCCGCTGTTTGTTGCATGCACTTGTTATGAAATGAAATGAATGTCCAGAATCCAGAAAACGACTCATAAACCTTCATTACAAGACGTTTCTCACTATAAATGTCATGATAGCTGACTTTATGAATGTCTATCAGCTTCTCTTGCTCAGAACAAATGTTCTAAAAACATTTTGCTAATGTACGTAATGTAAGACCTTAAAACTCTGAACATTCTAAACACCCAGTTTTCTAAAACGTTTTTGTTTTGTTTTGACATTCCATTGTATCATTCTTCAAACGTTCCTGGAATGTTACTTTTGTTACATTCTCTGAATGTTCTAAAACAAGTGGTAACATTCAAAAATGTCAGACTAATGTCCAACTGAAACATTCCAGAATAAAACATTCCAAGAATTATGTTTTTGTGCAAAAGTTTTGAGAGCATTAAAGACCAGATAACTTTGAATGATCGTTCTATTAATGTCACTGGAAGTACTTATTTATTTGGTTAGTTAACTGTTATAAACGTATAAAGTCAGATATTTTAGCCAAATACGCTCCAATAAATGGGCTATTACTGTACACCGTTTTTAATTATTATTTTATTATTGGTTTATTATTGGTTTAATCTACTTTTAAAGGCCATCTCAGAATTAAAAGAACATGAAATCACATTCCAGTGTTATTTTAGTATTTTATTTATATACTATAATTATGTGTGCTTTTGTAATTTTTCTGCTTATTTAGGTTAGTTGCCAAGGCTTTTTAAACTTACGTTTGTTTTTTTAATCTGATTTAATTTTTTTTTTAAATGTTAGATCTTTTTTTTATCTGATTTAAAAAATTTTTTTTTATATATTTTATATATTACATTTTTTTTATTTTTTATTATCTGATTTCATTCAACAAAGACATTGGGATTCAGCTGTATTAATCTTCTTCAGAGGTTTTGTTTGTGTTGTTTCTGAGAGATGTGTGGTTTGTCTCACCTGTCGTCTGATTCCTCCAGAGATCAGGAAATCTATCTATCTATCTATCTATCTATCTATCTATCTATCTATCTATCTATCTATCTATCTATCTATCTATCTATCCATCTGTCTATCTATCCATCTGTCTATCTATCTATCTATCTATCTATAAATACATTTAGAGCACTTAAGTAAGTGATTACTAATTATTTTGAACATCTACATATTACTATTTTTGTTGCAATTATTTTGTTTTTATTATGTTCAGCTCAAATCTATTTTGTACTCTGCTGTAAACCCTGAACAGCTGGTGTTTTTTGAAGGTGTGTGTGTGTATGTGTGTGTGTTTTGTGAAGGCGCGCGTGTGTGTGTGTGTGTGTGTGTGTGTGTGTGTGTGTGTGTGTGTTTTGTGAGGGGTGTGTGTGTGTTTTGTGAAGGCGTGTGTGTGTGTGTGTGTGTGTGTGTGTGTGTGTGTGTGTGTGAGTATGTGTGTGAGTGTGTTTTGTGAAGGCGTGTGTGTGTGTGTGTGTGTGTTTTGTGAAGGCGTGTGTGTGTGTGAGTATGTGTGTGAGTGTGTTTTGTGAAGGCGTGTGTGTGTGTGTGTGTGTTTTGTGAAGGCGTGTGTGTGTGTGTGTGTGTATGTGTTTGTGTGAGTGTGTTTTGTGAAGGCGTGTGTGTGTGTGTGTTTTGTGAAGGCGTGTGTGTGTGTGTGTGTATGTGTTTGTGTGAGTGTGTTTTGTGAAGGCGTGTGTGTGTGTTGACCAAATGGCCCCACAAGGATAGTAAAACCTGAGATCACCTCCATTGTGGGGACCAGCCAGCGGTCCCCATGAGGGAAATGGGTTAATAAACATACTAAATTATATTTTTTTGAAAATGTAAAAATGCAGAAAGTTTCCTGTGATGTTTAGGGGTAGGGTTAGTGTAAGGGGACAGAATATACAGTTTGTACGGTATAAAAACCATTACGTCTATGGAGAGTCCCCACAAAGATGTGTGTGTGTGTGTGTGTGTGTGTGTGTGTGCGTGTGTGTGTGTGTGTGTGTGTGTGTGGATTATCTTGGGTTAATAGTATATATTCATCTCGGTCGCGTCACTGATGTATTTCTGTTTGCCACGAGCTTTAGATTGGTTTGGTTCAGGTGTGTTATTTATTTGTTTGTTGTCCTGTATTGTGGTGATTGGCACGACGTGATCGAGATGGATATCTTTAAATAAGCTTTGCGTTTCGTGGAAAGAGCCGGTTTTGAATGCAGGTCCGATAAGAGTGTCTGAAAGAGCAACTGCAACATGACGAGACGCGAGCCGGAGAACAAACACAAAGCTGCAGCGCTGCAAACACAACAACACAAGATAACTATAATTTAGGCTTATGCAATTATTGTCTTTGTCTGATTAGGGTGTGTGTGGCCATCTGGAAGCTCACAACTGTAGATTCATTTTAATGTTGCTCAGGTGGGAAACACACACACACACACACACACACACACACACACACACACACACACACACACACACACACACACACACAGAGAGAGAAAGAGGTTGTTAGCAGATGGGAAGAAGTTGCAAAACATGTTACTTTCAGACAAATTGATTGGTTGTGAAGGTGTGCGTGTGTGTGCGCGTGTGTGTGTGACAGAGCGAGAGTGTTTTTGTGTGTGTGCACAGGTGTGAGTGTGTGACAGAGTGTGTGTGAGTGTGTGTGTGTTTGTGTGTGTGCATGTGTGTGTGTGTGACAGAGCGAGAGTGTTTTTGTGTGTGTGCGACAGAGTGTGTGTGAGTGTGTGTGTGTGTGCGTGTGTGTGTGACAGAGCGAGAGTTTTTTGTGTGTGCGCGCAAGTGTGAGTGTGTGACAGAGTGTGTGTGAGAGTGTGTGATAGAGAGAGAGAGTGTGGGAGTCTGAGTGTGTGTGTGTGACAGAGGGAGAGTGTGTGTGTGCAAGTGTGTGTGTGTGATAGAGAGAGTGAGTGTGTGAGTCTGATTGTGTGCGAGTGTGTGTGTGAGTGTGTGTGACAGAGAGAGAGTGCAAGTGTCTGTGTGTGTGAGTGTGTGCGACAGAGAGAGAGTGTGAGTGTGTGTGTGTGTGCGAGTGTGTGTGTGAGAGAGAGAGAGAGTGTGTGTGTTTGATTGTGTGTGTGTGTGAGACAGTAAGAGTGTGTGTGTGTGCCTGTGTGTGTGACAGAGAGAGTGAGAGTGTGTGTGTGAGTCTGATTGTGTGCAAGAGTCTGTCTGTGTGTGTGTGTGAGACAGAGGGAGAGTATGTGTGTGTGTGTGGTCCTGGTAAACCCTACATTACAGGGAAAAAATGTCCCCACAAAGTTGACAATATCGGAAATCCTTGTGTTTGTGGGATGGTTTATATAATAGCATTTATCAAATATACCTTCATAAGTATCAAAGCTTTTCTCTGATAGTTCTAATGTTGATGAAACGTGTTTAATCTTTCAGAGCGATCTTCAGATGTTAGTTCATTGCTCGATGTCAAACGTTCAGTCTTTAACACTGATCCTGTGTGTGTGTGTGTTTCATCCAGACATCATTTTCTGAAACTCAGCAGGACGCCTTTAATCTTCACAAAACATTGATTAAAGGATAATATACATGAACAAGACCTTTATTAAATAATAAAAGAAGATGTAAACAAGGCCTAATTAATCGTGTGCTCTAATGAGTGTGTGTTAAATCACAGCCATGGGCGGAAACACAGAGGAAACCAAAGAGATTGTTTAATTTATGATTCAGTGATTTAATGAGGTTTATGGTTGTGTTTCTGTGTCTGTGCGCACACTAGCATTCATGCATATCACTCGTGTGGGAGTTTACTGAAGTGTGTGTCCTGTGAGAATGCATTCATGCATCTGTGTGTGAGCGGGACTTTGTGTTCGCACAACTTCAAATGATCATGATTCGGTTACTGCAGCAAAAGAAGCGAATCAACACAAGATTTCTCTTTGATTTTTCTCAGCAGTTTGATTGAAATCAGCAGGACTGAACTGTGTTTGTGAACGTGTGGATGGCCAGATGCAAGACAACAGAAAGAAAAGGGGTAGAAAAGAAACTGCGTGGCTGAATGATGATCTGATGTGAGCTGATCATGTTTGATTATCAGTGAGTGTTACTGTACCGCTGGGTGAACTCGAAAAACAAAGGAAATGCAGAAATAGTTAAATAACAAAATAAACATAACAAAACCAACGGAATGAGCATCACCAAACGTACATCCAACACCAGACAAAGAACCTGAGAAACACTGGGGCACACACACACACACACACACACACACACACACACACACACACACACACACACACACACACACACACACTCTCTCTCTTATACATCTATCTTTATGAGGACATTCATGGACACAATGCAATCTCTAGCCGCTTACCCTAACCTTACCCATCACAACTAAGTGCCTAACCCGACCCCTGACCCTAAACCGACCCTTAACCCTAAACCGACCCTTGACCTCATTATAACCTTATCCCTAAAACCAAGTCTTGACCCTCAAACAGGCCTTTAAAAGCTCTCAGAAAGTGAGGACCGGACAAAATGTCCTCACGTTACTCTCTTTGTCCTCACTCCAATGGTCTAAAACTCAAACTGGTCCTCACAAAGATAGTTGTACAAGTACACACACACACACACACACACACACACACACAAGAGGAACACAAGTCATGACGTTACACAAATAATGCGTCTGTGACGTTGGGCCTCATTTCTGAAAAGATAACAACCAATCTGTGTCAATTTAAGATTAATATTGATTCGTTTAAAATAGTGATGCACCAATATGAAAATTTTGCCCGATACCGATAAACCGCTAATTCTTTACATTTGCAAGCCGATAACTGATATATCAGCCAATAAATCTTAAACCAAATTTTATATAATTTTTGAGAGCCTGATTACAAAAACAAGAAAAGCTTTTAAAATTAAAAGTCTCATCATTAATAGCCATGTCCCAAGCACACGATTATGATGTTCTCATTATAATGTTATGTAGCTGATATGACAGACTTGCGCTGCACATGTTGCACTGAACTGTGTTTTCCTTTTTTGAAGTGATTTCAATCATATTTCAAGCAATTCAAAGCCATCATGTTGAACAGTGCGCATCTAAAGTGTCTCAGCTGAAGGAAATAATCCACTATTTATCAGCTTTAATATATCGGCCAAATTTTCTTATTGGACCGTTAATGATAACATAAAAAACTAGAAAAATGCATTTCCGGAGGAACTGCAAAGTGTGCTTGCTCGGGTGCAGTGCACTTACGTTAGCAGGTAGTGGATAGATGCGAGAAATAATGCGAGAATGCGAGAAAAAAGATGTCAAACTGTCTTTTATTTTCGAATTTAATTCCTCAATCAGCGCTGGACCGGCATTTTCTATCTTCCGCTGAGCCCTAGCCGTAGACAGATCATGTGTTTTACCCTGTCAATGCAGTGGTCTGCGTTGCGCTGATCTTATTCACACTATCGAGTGTAGGTGCAGCATTCTAACATTGAGTCATAATGAGCTGTTTATGAAGAAATTATCCGCTTCCTAATTATGTCATTTTAATCACGAAATTGAAACATTAAAAAACAATTTGCTCTTTATGGTGTGCGAGTGATAGAGCTCGGCAGCAACGAACCATCAGCTTGCAGCGTAACAACATTGAATGCTCGGCCGAAAAGCTGATCATAGCTGTACAGGGCGCCTTATTATTTTTCATCTCCATAAATATATCTAGTAGTAAAGCTAATGCAAGGGCTAGAAATCTAGTAATCTTTTGCTGATACTTCCTTAGCTGTGTCTGAAACCGCTCACTCGTTCACTAATCCCTACATAGTGAATGGCAGTTGAGTGCACTACATCAACAAAGAATTTGGACGCTGAAATAATTATCACGCGCCGAGAGAGCTCAGACAATTTGTCATAAACATTACCTACCCATTTTTAATATTTCCTTTTTTTGGCTGTGTGAATTGTATGTAACCATTGTATGTATGTATTTTTCACGTTTATTGCGTTATTTGATTAAAAAAAAAAGATAATAAAACACTTGCTTGTCATATTTATTTACTTTTTTAATTTATATGTGAAAATAAAAGAGAACAAAACACTACACAACACATTTGATTTTTCAAATATAGACATTAACGGTATGTATAAATAAATAACCAGGCGTCTGGTCTTATAAATGATTGTTTTCTAACTCGGGTGCACCGTTGCCATGGTGGCATTTTTGTTTATTTTTCATTCGCGCTCAATCGCCTTATCGTGATGGATTGTGGGAAATAGTGTCTCAGCAAGTGTACATCGTATGTACACTCGAATTCAGAGAGGATTGTGGATAAAAGTAGTGAAGAATGTAGGGAATGATGTCGTTCACTCAGAATTCGGACACCACTACAAAATGGCCGACACCCTAAATAGTGCACTATATAGTGGATAGGGAGCGATTTCAGACACAGATCTTGTCATCATGGAGAGCGCAGTTCATGGTTGCCGCATAGCAACGCCAGACGCCACAGGAGAACAAGCGAAAGGAGACAGCGGCGCGCTCGCGCTTTCCACTTGTTTTTACACTAATGTGCGTTCCATTCGACAGGGTCCATATGCAGTGTTCACTGCTCCCCTACTCCCTGAGCACGGTATATCAGTTGAAGTGGACTTCACTGACAATAACCGCTCATTAGAAACACCCAGCAAATGTCATCAAAGAAAGTCAACGACGGAGTCGCGCAGATTATGATATAACAAATATATATAGGACTACATTCATATTTTAATTTTTATTATTATATTATATATTTACAATTATATTGCACTATTTTACAACTACCTAAAATAAAATCACTTTACTTCACAAACTAGCTAAGCTGGCTGCATTCACTGAGGTAAATTATAATCATCAAAAATAGTATATGTAATATTCACAACAATAACCGTTAAAAATACTGTCATTTGTATAACAATGGCGAAATGTATTACTTACACACATACGTAAACTCCTCCATCGTTAGTTATGACCGTTCTGACTGGTGATGACCTGATGCGCGAAATGACAGTTGGGTGTGTGATCATCGCTCTCCACTTCCTGTGAAGTGATGTATCGATGTTCCTTTATTCCCTATGCTGTGCGCAGTGCCCTTCGAACTGAACATGTTCGCTCCCTTCGGATTAGAACTTAAGATGGCGGAATACCCTGTGAAGTCCACTTCGCAGTCCACAACGCACCTCTAGAGCGACGTTGTTGATTGCTTGAGCATGTGACTGCGCGTTTCTCCTTGTTTTCTATTGTTATGCGCAGCATATTTCCCGCGCGCACAAACACAGCCACAGACAATTAATTGTTTGTTCGGTTATCGAAGAAGAGCATGATGTATTTTGTATAAAGTTTTTTTTTTTTTATTAACTGCTTTGAGGATTGGAAATGCACAATTCATGCATACAAATCTGTATATATTAATAAATTAAGATGATTAAAATAGACCAATGCAAAAAACGAAATTCATGCCTGCATTTATTAAGACAAACCTGGTAAAAACGAATGCAGTCTATACACTGACTTGGCTGCTCTGTGAAATGTAATACAACAGTGCCACCTACTGTCTAAATGCATTACCTAACATCAAAAGGTGAAACTCTTGCATAGACATAGGTAAATGGGTTTGTCTATTAGCCTGAAATAAAAAAAAAAATAAAGAAAATTCAGATCTTGTACATCCTCACATTGGAGTCCCGAGTTCATGTATAAAGTTTGGTTTCGATATGTGACAGAGTTCCTGAGATATGGACGACTTCCTGTTTGGCGACTACGCCGCTGATTTCGTTTGGCTGTGACGGGCAAACGCTTCCGAAAATCAAAAATCCTTCTAGTAACTTTGATGAGGCTTGCTCCAATGATCATGTACGTCTAGTTTCGTGAAGTTCGGACCAAATTTGTGACCTGTGAAACTTTAGTTTCGCTTTCTGTTCAATCCAATATGGCGGACAAACGACATGGACTTGTGATGTCATCTTCGCGAGCAACTTACACCGGTGCTGACCGGACGTTTTAAAGTTGGAATGGTGTCTCTGTCTCAAAGGGCCTAGGCGCAGGAGCTGGCCAAATAGCTGGGGGGGGGGGGGGGGGTTGCCAAATAATGTAAAAAAAAAATTTTTTTTATCTTGTACATCCTCACATTGGAGTCTCGAGTTAATGTACAAAGTTTGGTTTCGATACGTGACAACGTTCCTGAGATATGAACTACTTCCTGTTTTGGCGACTACGCCGGTACTGACCGAACGTTTTAAAGTTGGAACGGTGTCTCTGTCTCAAAGGGTCTAGGCGCAGGAGCTGCCCAAAATTTTTCTCCCGGGAATAATAATAATAATAATAATAAGAAAACTTAAGAAGAACAATAAGTGTGCGCTTTCAGCAAGCACACTTAATGATCATATATCGCAGATACCGATATGGTGGCCGATATATCGTGCATCTCTAGTTTAAAACATTGTGTAACTTGTCACACTGAGTCAATCTTACATGTCAGTTGTTTATAAACAGTCTAAAAGAAACTGACACATTAAACTGAATTCTAATTGTTGCAATAAATTGATTTTCACGCTGAATTGAGACATCACAACATTAAAAAAAAACATTTTATTTTAATAATCTTTATGTATATTTTGAATATTAATGTATTTAATTATCATCATTAAATATTGATAGCAAATATATTTTTGATGTCAAGTTCTGTAGATAAAACCATTTTACAGTTTTTCTGAATTGCTAAAACACATTTCTTGAAACTATCACTCACTTTCTCAAAACCTTAAACACAAAACCAAATTTTCACACCACATTCACAGAACCTCTGGCTCTTCTGGCAAAATCAAACAATTTCCTCATAACCATTTTATCTGTGCTCAAAATCAAACAATGCTTTCAGATCATACACACAACGAGTCAATATTATAAACACTACAGATCATTCATTAGACACTACATCAAAAAATGGAGAACACAGAATCCAAAGCATGCAGTTACAGAAAAAAGTATATTGTAACAAAGTAAACAAAATTTGCAATTACGTAAAAAAGTATAGTAATGACAACTAACATTAGTAAGGTGAATAAATTACTGTATGCACTGCAAGTATAGTATTGTACTGAATATTGTATAGTATTGAATGTCTGGATATTCAGCACTTGCATACTGTAAAAATACAGTGACCCAACTGCAAAAGCCATAAAGGTTACAGTAAAAAACTCTAAATAAAAAGCATGTTACAGTCACTCAAAAGAGTTGAGCAACTGCAGAATCAAGGTCAGTGAGAGAGATTTTACATGTATTCATGTTCTGGTGGAGGAGTTTGTCCACATCACAGACACACTGTCATCTCTGGAGGCAAAGAGAAAAACCCTAAAGCCAGATCCAGCCTTGACAGTGTTCTCCACACATGCTCTTCATCATCCTCATCCTCTTCCTCATTGTTCACCACCTCTTACACGCATTCCTCCTCCTCTCTCTCTTATATCTTTTCAATCCATATAGGTATCAACATTCAGTGCAACATTTTGAGTCAATTTTGGCACTCTAAACGGACTTGTATTATGTACAGTTGGTTTGGTCACATCATTAGAAATAAGTGTGAACAATTTTGAGTCGTTGTGTGTAAATGATGACAAGAGTGTTGTAGTTGTGTTTAACTTTTGCCTGTCTGTGTTTAGAGTTTTGAAACACACGTGCATCACAGTGTGAAATGTGTTTTAGTGAGCGAGAATGTGTTTAGAGTTTTGCAAAAAGGGTGCATGAGATTTGCAAACAGTGTTTTAACTGCCTGAACTTGTTTAACGTTTTACAGAAAGAGTGATTTAATTGAC
The DNA here is from genome assembly GCF_964197995.2 of Scardinius erythrophthalmus. Lineage (NCBI taxonomy): Eukaryota > Metazoa > Chordata > Actinopteri > Cypriniformes > Leuciscidae > Scardinius > Scardinius erythrophthalmus. The sequence goes on from NC_138244.1 coordinate 4,114,090, forward strand.
AACTTGGTTTAGGCTATTGAGAATTTGGTTCAGAGAATGGGATTTAGTGTTTTAGCAATTCAGAAAAACAAGCAGTTTCCATTTGCAATCTTTATTCAAATTAAATTATATAATCTTTTACTAATCAGGCTGCTATACGTGGTGAACAAAAATAAATAGGCAGCGGATATTTACACTAAGTGCAAGCAATAGATTCCATTTACAGTTTACACTCTACACTCTACACTTAAAAAAATTTTTCTTTGCAATAACTGTAAATAGTAGATGCTAGTGATGCTCAGTGCTGTTGTACATTAAAGGTATGCAATAATAACAGTGTAAATTATTATGAAATTATTAAATGGATGCCACCTTATTGGGACAATAAAGCCCTCCCTCCACCAACCCCTAACCTAACCGATAAACAATATTATTAAACACACGTTAGACACTTCATTTCCACTTTTCGAATATTTGCTTTTTTTAAAAATGAAAATAAATGCCTTTCCGATCTGATATGGGGAAAGCGAGTAGAGCGAGTTAAGCAAAAGGCGGTTTCGAACTCAGATTGTTTTGCGTCAAAACGTTCTGCCACTTGTATTACTATTCAACTATTACTACTGATGATAACCCAGCATCTTTGGTCATTTTGTCTGGTCCAATCATACATCAGTGGGCGGAGTTAATGTAAATAGCCTCTGCCAACATTTCATATTGCACTTTGTGTGTAAATAGACACTCCAAAGATGGTAGGAAAAAAATATATTGCAATGCCTTTGCGTTCACACAAAAGTTTTGTGGTCGCCTGAGAAATTTTGCAGTCACATGATAATGACAACATGGCGGATGTAGAATATCCAGATTACATTCATAAAACACATATTCATGCTATAGAACATTTTTTTAGCAAGCAGAAAGTTATTACTTATTCAAAATAAGTACCTAGGCCTACTCAAGATAGTATGCGATTTCGGATGAAACCCTCTTCCTATACATGATACACACAAATAAATGATCTTAAAGCACACCAAGACACTTCAGCACCCCCACACACACACTCTCTCTCTCACTCACTCTATCACACGCGCACACACACACACAGAGGCTAATTTCCCACATCTGGTTGTTGTAACTGCATTAACCAGCCTTCACGGTCTCAGCACCACCAAACTAATTCACTTTAGCAGAGGAATAAAAAAAGCAGCGATCTTTAAAAACCCAATATCAGATTAAGCCTGAATCCGAGTCGCCCATAAACAGGAAGCCGAAACGAGGTAAACGCATTTGGCACGAAGCTTCAAAACATTTAAACGAACAACCTCAGGGAAATTAATCAAGCTTAGCAACAAAGCAGAGCTTCATTATTTTGCGCTATCACACATCTGATAACCGCTTGCCAGATATTTGAGTTTCGCGCTCTTTTGCGAGCCGCTTTGTTTACGAAATGGCTTATCGACGCAATATTGACGAACGGTTTGTGCGAACCAGATGCGTCTGAACAGAGATAAGAGAGCACAGGTCAAACACACACTTTATCGCAAAAAAACACGGTCAGGAGCGCAATCTATCGCCGTGACATTTAGACACCGAATGGGGAAATATCCCGGTCTGCACGATCGAGAGCTGCATCTGATCCGGCCATCGATGAGAGTGAGCTATGAAATGGACAAAGTGTTTTTGAACCATGAGGTAAAAAATACTTGAAAACAAAATTTAAGTGCCAGAAATGCAAGAATAGCTATAACTTGTATTCAGTATTCTCATCTCTGTCCATCCGCAGGCTATTCCCTCAGAGCTCAAAACAGTGCAGTTCAGCAGAAACTAGACCATGAAGAAGCACTCAAACAAGAAAGAGAATAATTCACCTTGCTGTTGTTTAAGTCCAGAAGAGGAAAAATTTAATATTTGATGGTTGTTTTTCATGATTAGCCTAGTGTCATTGTGACCAGCATATGATACTGGATATAAAGTCAAAGGGAATATGTATTTTAGTAGTCTGGACACACTGGCTGGAGAAAAGTATTTTGCCATTTAAAGTCTATAAGAAATAGAAGCCATGTGAGAAGAAGAAAAAAGAGCAAATCTTAATTATTACATAAAAAGTCCAAATTATGACATAAAAAGTCAAAGTTATGGCATAGGCCTACATAGTAAGTCATAAAATTATGACAAAGTTATAATTGTGACTTATGTAATTGTGTAACTTCTTATGTCATGTTGTATGTCATAATAATTTCAAATTTGATCACATACCAAGTCACAATTATGACAATGGTTGAAATTATGACATATTAAGTCATGATGGCATTAAATGTCAAAGTTGAAATTATGACATAATTGTCACAATTATACTGTCTTACAGTATGTCAAAATTACAGTAAGTCAAAATTATGATAGACTTAGTATGTCATCATTTCGACTTTTCATCACATACCAACTCATAATTGAGATTTAAAAAGTCTAAATTATGACATAAAACTCGAACTTTTAAAGTTGTAATTTCGACTTAGCATGTCATCATTTTTACTTTTCATCTCATAATTATGATTTACAAAAGCATGATTATTTTCTTATGTGGTGGAAATGGGCTTCCAGAAATCTACTGTATATTCATTTTATTAACACAAATTTCAGGCTTTATTGTGAATCATGCATGTTGGCTGATTCTGCATGTTTGAGGAATAATTCATGTCTGTAGCACAAAATAAGCACTGAAGTATGAGCAATAGTGGCACCACTAATAAGCCAAATAAACATTGTTTTACTCAATCGAGTGTTTATTCTCACTGATAAAGCAAAAAAGCAGCGTTTAAAGTGTCATCTAATCCTCTTAAAAATGGAGGGAAAAGATGTGTCCGTCCCTGCAGGGACTCGAGTGTCAGGAACACGACTGCATCCAGACCAGAGATTAGCTGGAGGAATTACAAGTTTCTCTTGGAGACAGCGAGAGTGTTTGAGCGTGATGATGAGATCTGTTTGGCAACGGCCACACACCCTCAGCGTCCTCCAACACACCACACGTGACGTGAGCTCCATGCATGAGTGTGAGACACTGTTAGGCGAACTCTAATCTCACAGCAAAATGTAGCTATTCTAGTGAGAGATAAAGTGCAGATTTCTTATGACTGTAAAAAAATTATTGCAATTTTAACTGTGAAAAACGGTAAAAATGTGAAAGTAAAAACCTATTAATTGGTAAACAGTAAGCTCCCGTACTATATGTGACCCTGGACCTCAAAACCAGTCACATGGGTCAATTTCCTTAAATCATATGAAAGCTGAATAAATAAGCTCTTCATTGATGTATGGTTTGTTAGGGTATGACAATATTTGGCTGAGATACAACTATTTGAAAATCTGGAATCTGAGGGTGCAGAAAAACAGAAACATTGAGAAAATCTCCTTTAAAAATGTGCATTTATGTTCGAGATTGTGCTGCATTCACTCACAAAAATAAATGTTCTATATATATACGGTAGGAAATTTACTAAATATCTTCATGGAGCATGATCTTTACTTAATATACATTGAACAAAATTATAAACGCAACACTTTTATTTTTGCCCACATTTTTCATGAGCTGAACTCAAAGATCTAAGACTTTTTCTATATACACAAAAGGCCTATTTCTCTCAAATATTGTTCACAAATCTGTGTTAGTGAGCACTTCTCCTTTGCTGAGATAATCCATCCACCTCACAGGTGTGGCATATCAAGATGCTGATAAGACAGCATGATTTTTGCACAGGTGTGCCTTAGGCTGGCCACAATAAAAGGCCACTCTAAAATTTGCAGTTTTACTGTATTGGGGATATATTTTAATTTAATATTCAAATTCACTGAAATGGCTTTGGAGACGGCTTACGGTAGAGAAATGAAGTGATACAGTACTGATACAGCAGGAACCAATCAACTGTGCCCTGTAATTTTACAGAAATTTTTGTTAACCATAAACACAACACTGCAATGTGCAATTCAAAATACAGGTAAACACCTGTTAAAAAAATAAAATATGGAAAGATCCTTCATATTTATACAGTACATTGTTCCCTATTTTAAAGTATTTTTTCTACAGTGTTTGTTTACATTATTACTGTATTTTATTACAGAATTATTCTGGCAGTTATTCTTATTTCTTGCAATCATCAGCTGCCAGTAAATGATGGTGTTAATGCTGTAATTGATGCTGTTAATGTTATAAATGATGTTAATGTTGTAAATGCTGGTGTTAATACTGTAAATGATGGTTTTAATGTTATAAATGATGGTATTAATGTTGTAAATGCTGGTGTTAATGCTGTAAATGATGGTGTTAATGTTGTAAATGCTGGTGTTAATGCTGTAAATAATGGTGTTAATGTTGTAAATGATGGTGTTAATTCTGTAAATGATGGTGTTAATGCTGTAAATGATGGTGTTAATGTTGTAAATGGTGGTGTTAATGTTGTAAATGATGGTGTTAATTCTGTAGATGATGGTGTTAATGCTGTAAATGATGGTGTTAATGCTGTAAATGATGGTGTTAATGTTGTAAATGGTGGTGTTAATGTTGTAAATGATGGTGTTAATGTTGTAAATGATGGTGTTAATGCTGTAAATGATGGTGTTAATGTTGTAAATGATTGTGTTAGTTCTGTAAATGATGGTGTTAATGTTGTAAATGATGGTGTTAATGCTGTAAATGATGGTGTTAATGTTGTACATGATGGTGTTAATGTTGTAAATGATGGTGTTAATGTTGTAAATGATGGTGTTAATGCTGTAAATGATGGTGTTAATGTTGTACATGATGGTGTTAGTTCTGTAAATGATGGTGTTAATGTTGTAAATGATGGTGTTAATGCTGTAAATTATGGTGTTAATGTTGTAAATGATGGTGTTAGTTCTGTAAATGATGGTGTTTATGTTGTAAATGATGGTGTTAGTTCTGTAAATGATGGTGTTAATGTTGTAAATGATGGTGTTAGTTCTGTAAATGATGATGTTAATGCTGTAAAGGTCTTGTGTGTTGTTTCTTTCCTATACAGGCTATCAGCACTCAAGTCAACTAGTATTATACTTCAACTTGGCACTGCTGGCTTGTTTGACACCGCCTGTAAGGTCATCATGTAGAGCGCCGGTTGTTCTCTGATCTAATGGAGCAGTTCAATTAGATTAAAAACGTTTTTGTCTATGCTAAGCACATGTAAACAGGAGACGCAGCGAGGACTATTAGCGCAGATTGTTGCCATATTAGTGCATTAATTCGTTTTCCGTGGGAAATCTGCGAGCTATAACGAGACGCAGTGATGAGGGAAGAAACATTGACTGACGCCTGCTGTCTGACAGAGAGAGACAAAAAACTTTTCAATGGAATATTGGCTCTGATTTGACGGTTTCTTGATTTGGAGCGGGAGCGCAATGCAGTAATCCCAATTTTGATATATACTTTCAATTGCTTTTGCATTTCAGATGAGGCATGGATTTCATATTTCCTTGATTACATTGGTTAACTGAGACCGTATGAATATAAAAGTGCTTCATCTTCAAAAATTAGATTTCATATCCATCATTTAAGGCAAGAGACGGCAAACTAGATTTTCACATTTCCTGAAGAAAATTCAGGAAATATCATTAGCTATTAATCAAAGCCTGGCACGCGGTGATGGACAGCACTGAGAAATTAATATTATATAATAAAAGGGTTGTGTGCATGAGAGACACAGAGAATGATGGCCACTAGACAAAGGGAATGAAGCTGAACGCATAAGACCTACAAACACATCTTCTGTGAGCCCAAAATACATATTTAACCATCTGCTTGCTTCCCAGTCCACTCAAAAACAGCATAGTGCTTTAACATGCAGTTTCACTTAGAACATGTATACTTGGTTTTCACAATGTCTGGTGTCAACTGAAACAGAGTAATGACAATGAGCCTGCAATGCTGACTCTTTCTGCAAGTTACAGTGTTTGACAGTCTTTGAGTCATTGATATGGTCAGACGCGGGAATTCATTCGACACGACCCTCACAGTGCATTATGGGTATTCTCTAGCCATTGAGTGTACATCGGTTGTAGTGGAATGAAGTCGTTATTTATTTTAGTTTTTTTTTTGCGCACAAAAAGTATTCTCGTCACTTGATGAACTTAAGGTTGAGCCACTGTAGTCACTTGGACTGTTTTAACGATGTCTTTACTAACTTTCTGGGCCGGCAAGTTTCAGTAACAGAGAAGCCTATGGAGGAGTGAGACAGCTCTCAGATTTAATCACAAATATCTTAATTTGTGTTCTGAAAATGAATGAGAGTCTTACGGGGTTGGAACAACATGAGGGAGAGTAATTACTGACAGAATTATAATTTTTGGGTGAACTAACCCTTTAATGTTACATTGATCGAGCAGGCTGAACCAGCAGTTGGGTTAACAAAAATAACCCAGCATATTTTACAGTGTAGACATCCAAAAACATGGTGACTATTAAAAAGAACAGCTGATTAACAGTTAACAAATGTTCAAAACTGTAGAAAGTGAACTTTAATATGCAATGCACAGAAACCTTCTGAAACCGAAACCCTCTTCCTATGTTTTTTTCCTACAGTAGGAAGATGTTTAATAAAGAAGAGCCCTTAAACACTACGCAGGGACGAGTGCTTTCATCTGAGTCCTCGTAATCCAACTCCTCGAGCTCTTTACTTTCATTCACGCAGCTCAGAGCGAGCGCTCGAGCTTCACAGCCAATCACAGCAAACTCTTTATCTGATGTGCTCCTGTATTCTGTGTGCCGGGAAAGGTCAGTGTGGCGGCAGTAATCTAAGATCATTCCTGACTTTCACCTGTTTAGCAATGCTAATAACGCTGGTCTGATCGCCTCATGCAGCAGCGACTATCAAACCACATTAAAAACATGCACATCAATCTGAGGTTTCAACACTGCATTAAAGGTGCCTGTATTGCAGTTTTGTAATTAGCTTTATTAAGTCCACTTGCATTGTCATTCAAGGCAAAAAGAGACCCTGTCATTTCCCTGTTCTCCAATATGTTTCCTGTTACTGTTGCCACTCTCTTGATTTATAGCAGCTTGTAAAATTGATTTCTGTGATGCAAGGCTTTTCATGTGAATCATGTGAAAGACACTGAAGATGTAAGGCTTCTTCATGTATATGATCTCAATGCATTAACATTTTACATTTATTTCAATGCAGCTTGTGGTGAAAATTCAGCTTTTAATGTTGTTTATATGTATATATGGTGTTTTTAATACGCTTTAAGACAAACCATGAGTAAATTCATAAGTCGACAGCATTGCTGAGTATTTTCTCCTTAAAACTGCAGTGAACCAAAGACAGTCTCAAAAACACGCTTTGAAATCGCTGGTGTTTCTGACGTCACAAACTACCTTGTAACCAATCAGATCAACGTGTGATCGTCAACCAGTGGATCTCTGAGCTGAGTGAGTGAGTGGAGGCGGGGCTCATTTGCATATTCATAGAACCGCGCATACTAAATGAGGCATGGGTGTCGAGTTACATTCAAGAATTTTTTTTCAAGGACAAAACATTTAAATATGTAATTGTGGTGATCAAAGATGAGTTTTAAGGGATACAATGATTGACTACAGGGGGACTTTAAGTTATTTGCTTGTTCAGTTCATGCACAGATATTCATCAGGATGAGCAAAGGTTCTGGATACTGAATACATCCATCTTATATATAGCCGATTAATTCTATAGGCTCATGTGATTTAATAGGGCTTGATTGAGATTTCTGAATGGTTAAGAAATGGTGAAGTGCCTTGCTAAACAAGTATTCATTACTTCAATGAGCTCATTGTTTCTGCCTTAAATTATTACATTGTTTAAAATAATACATTTTTCGCTGTGATTTTGTATTTGTACATTTCTGCTACATAACTTTAACAGTCCCCTCTGATAACAGATCACTCTAAATTTTAATGTGGACTCATGCATTTTCTGTAAAGCTGCTTTGAAACGATAAGTATTGTGAACGGCGCTATACAAATAAATGTAAACTGTACTGAAATGTTTCAGGTCTTTAAGTGCATAAAACGCAAAAGAGCAACAGACTCTCGATGTGCGTCATCATAAGAGACACATCATCACTCATCTGCTCTTCACACTAACACTGAGGGAATATATCAGAGTCTTAAGAGCTCTATAGGCGGACTGAGAGCGCAACGAGAGCCAGACCACAAACCGACGGGAAGAAAAACGCCACAAGCTCATTTCACGCTTGTCATTCATCCCCTGTAACCTGAATGGCTCTTGCGTTCGAGAGGTGTGTGTTCAGACGCCTGCAGGGGGAGATAACACACACACAGCGTTCACAGGTATGAAGGAGGGGTCAGGCAGGGTTTGGAGGAAGAGCTCAATGCGATTCACACTGTTTGTTTTGCATTGATACTGCGGTTATTTTGGTGAGCTTATGTAACGCAGACAGTCATGATATGAAGTTTAATGAACTGTCAGATGAAGAGGTTTACAAGGAATGATTTGAATATCAATTTAGGTACACTTTTTTTTAACAAACGTACAGGCCATTTGTAACTTGAATATGCGAGACTTTATGACAAATTATGACAAAAAAAATCTAAATTATGACCTGCTAGGTCATTGTTATTACAAAAACTCAAAACTATGGCATACTAAGTCAAAATTATGACAAAAAAGTCAATATGATCCACCTTACTTTGAACGTACAGGCCATTTGTAACTTCAATAGTTATTTTTAGCTCTTAAATACGGAAGCCCGTTTCTTTGGTAAATTATAATTATGACATTATGCAGTTACTCTAAAAGTTGCATCTTCAACAGTGTGATTTGATGACTGTGGAATTTACTTTCTCTAAAAAGTATTGCATTACTTATTAATAATTATTTTCTAAATCCCACATCAACCTCGGCAAGGATAGACATGAAACTGCTCTTTTAATTCTTTCAAATGAATAATGTAAAATTGCATAAATTATTCTTGGACTGACCAAAGTATTTAAAGGGAGATTACATTAAACACGTACATTTTAACCTTAGACGTTACATTTTGATGTTGATTGTGGATTATAGAATTGTTCTGTAGTCTATACAGTATTTTAATGCAGTTATGTCAGAATTGATGAACTCTGATTAAATTACAGAATAATTAGGCATAATCTCTTTACTTTTTCAAGGGAAAAGTAATTAAGTTACAGTAATTAATAAGTTACACCCAACACTGCATATAAATCATAATTATGATATGCAAAGTCATTATTATGACATAAAAAGTCAAAATGATGGCATACTAAGTCGAAATTATGACATTATTCGAAAACGAAGTCATACTAAGTCATAATTTTGACTTTTATGGCATAATTGACAAAGTCAAAATGATGACATGCTATTATGACAAAAAAAAGTCAAAATGATGACATAAAAAGACAAAATTATAACATGCTAAGTAATTATTATGACAAAAAGTCAAAACTATGGCATACTAAGTCGAAATGATGACATAAAAAGTCATTTTTGACATTCAAACTCGAAATTATGATATTCTTGAAGTTATGACATAATTCGAAACTGACAGTCATAATTTTGACTGTCATAATATACAGAGAATGTGACATGCCAAGTCATTATTATGAAATAGTCATAATTATGAGATAAAAGTCAAAATTATGAGATAAAAAAATTACAATTATGACATGCTAAGTCATTATTATGACAAAAAAAGTCAAAATGATGACATAAAAAGACAAAATTATGACATGCTAAGTAATTATTATGACAAAAAGTCAAAACTATGGCATACTAAGTCGAAATTACGACATAAAAAGTATTTTATGACATTCAAACTCGAAATGATGACATTCAAAGTTGAAATTATGACATAATTGGAAACTGACAGTCATACCAAGTCATAACTTTGAATCATAATATCCAGAGAATGTGACATGCCAATTATTATGAAAAAGTCATAATTATGAGAAAAAAGTCAAAATTATGAGATAAAATTTTTAAATTATGACATGCTAAGTCATTATGATATACTAAGTCTGCTAAGTAGACCTAATTATGAGATTAAAAAGTCAAATTATGAGATAAAACAGAACTTTTTGTGTCACAATTTTAAGTTTTTAATGTTATAATATTGTCATAATTATGACTTAATATGACATAATTTACCAAAACATGATATTTTTCTTATGTCACAGAAATGGGCTTCTATAATCGAAAATAGATTTCCAGTGTGTTGCAGAATAAGGTGATGGGTACACGCAGAAACACACTCGCAGTGGTTCCTCGGACTGTACAGACATCAAGGAGATTAAACAGAGACTTTTGATTAAATCTATTCTAGTGTGAAACTTTTATGAAAGTGGATGTTGAAGGAAACCTTCACTCTCCTCACAGAGACGTGAGGAGACGCCAAGGACATCGCGGACTTGAGGTAATGATATCCAGGGTTCCCACACCTTGGTAAACTTCAAATTCAAGGACCTTTCAAGCAGGGGCGTAGCAGCCATTATAAAAGTGGGGGGGACAAAAGCTGTATGTGACCATAGGACGTGACCCAAAGGTGATGTTCATTTTCCTGGCTCAAAACGAGGCGGAGGTGGTAAAATCCTAATAATGTTTAATAATAAGATAATTAAATGTGTATTTTTTTGTAGATCATCATATACCCTAATATGTTTCCCACATTATTTTTGTTGGTGGAGCTTGGTACCTCTAGGGGGGTCCGGGGGCATGCCCCCCCGGAAGAAAATTTTGTACATTTTAAAGATAAATTCATTAATCTGGTGCACTTTGAGTCACCCGAATCCACTGTTAAAAATAAATAATCCACCCGCAAACCGCCCGATGATATTCTCTGATTTAGATATCTGCATCTGATCATCACATTACAATTATTCAAATTCTGGTATCAAATTATTCAAATTATGGTAACATATCACACTGAAGTAGGCTGATTTAAAATGAACATTTATTTAAAATAAAAGTTCTTCTTTTGGCAAAATTACATTTCCTTATAGCCTAAACAGAGGCTTTACTCCCTTCAAACTTAAATTGTCAATGTTTCATTACATCACTGTTTGAAAACACAATTTTTTTTGTACCTTTTATAAAGGCATTTTCCCCCTAATTTTATGCTCCATCTTTCATTTTAAATTCTTAAATTTGATCAATATATTCAATTAAAATAATAAGACACTAGGCTGTTACCAATCAAATTAAATAATTTACATTGAAAAAATATAACTGTATTAAATTAGATTATTTTAAATATTTTTGAATATACAAATAAGGATTGTTGAAAAGAATGATACTTTATGAAACTAAACCGCCAGTAGGAGGCGGCAGGCGACCGTCTTAATGAGCGAGTCAGTGAGTCATTCATTCAAACGATTCGTTCAAACGGCTGATTTATTCAGAATGAGGCAGTTTATGAATGGGTAATTGAATCTTTGACTCAACCGATTTGTTCAAAACGCTGAATCATTCAGTAATGCAACGAGTGTTGCTGTGAGATGCGCGTTCTGCTGTGATCTTTGTTTGGGACTATTTTCGCTGATGAAACAGAGCAAAAACAGTCATTGCGACTAAAATGTAAGTGAGTACATTTTTGAGTACATCAAGTAAAATTAATGTAAGTTAATTTTAACTGTTTGTTTATTGAACTGTTATGAAACCACGGTTTCAATCTTGATGGCATTCAGGAAAACAGCTGGTCGTGTGTAGCCTAGCTATATATTGTTTCTTAACTAGGCTATATTGTTTCTAAAATGTTATAACTTCACGAGCCTCGACAGCGCACATTAGGCCTGTATTATTATCAACTATAGGCTATCAATCGCCACTTACATCAAATGAAATAAAACAGAATCATCCATTCCTCCACACGCATCCATCCATCCATCCACACACGTTTTCGGTGATTGCCTGGTTATTTTTTATTTTTATATTAAAAATTGTTTTAATCAGGGCATTTGTCCGAAAAAAAAAAAAAATGCGGGGGACAGAATCACCGGTTTCTAAAAGTGAGGGGGACGTGTCCCCCCCGTCCCCCCCGGTTGCTACGCCCCTGCTTTCAAGGACTTTCCAGGTCCGATACACTCAAATTCAAGAACTTAATGTGGGGACACATTTCAAGAGAGAGTAAGGTTACATCGTTTCAGCGGTGTGTCTGTGAAACGCTGAGGTGGGCAATCATCGTAGTAGTTTCATGCACATGTGAATGTCATGGCAACGTACAACACAAAGTACCTCACGCGGGAAACACTAATGTGCAAATGCGCGTAACTAATGTAAATCAAGCAAGCTAGTATCCATAGGCCACGAGGTGTTGGTGAAATAACACATTAGCAGACCGGAGGAAATAATATGGATTTTTTCCCAGAAAACTTCTTGCACAAAATAAATTCAAGCACTTTCAAGGACCTGTATCTGTGTGTGTGTTTATTTTCTAAAACTTTCCAGGGTCTTCATATTCACAAACTTTCAAGGATTTCGAGGACCCGCGGGAACCCTGTATATAAAATCTGACTCTCAGATACACAAAAGAGGTGTCACTCACTGGAGCAGATTCAGCCGTCCACGAGGACTCTGTGACACTCGCCGCTGCCAAGCAATTACACTGGAGAACTGGAGAACAAGAGAACAAGAGCTTCAGGACGTGCAGAAACACTGAGGGAACATCCACAACTGGAGGAGACGAGGCAGAAGAGCAAACACGGCCTGGAATCAGACAGGCAAAGTCACAACATGAGGATGATCCTGCCAAACGCATTTGGGCTAGAATATGTGTGTGTGTGTGAGAGAGAGAGAGAGACAGTGAGTACATTACGTGTCATCATTATATATGCATCTATGCATATGCATATTTCCACAGTTTATATATGGAAATATTATTATTTTATATGGACCGATATAACAACATGCATAGCAAAAAAAATGCCTAAATATGTTTTAATAAAACATTTAATTTTAAAAAATGTCCGAGTGATGATGCAAACAAAACATTCCTTCACAGTTTTGAATATTTATTGGAACATTTTAGAGCGTTTTGTTAGTCAATGCAACAAGAAGCAAAGGTTACATCATGCTGCCAGAAAACAAAAACAAACAGAAAAAATACATAAATGTCAGTGCTTTTAAAATATAACACGTTTTCAACATCTAACTTACATGAGCAGCAGAACACTCAGCATGTGAGCCTGACATTTCTCTAATTGATTTAAAATGCTTTGTATGTTCTGAAGCTTGCTGCCTTTGAAATGCTAATTGTAATGAAACAGAAGCATTTCATCTTTTTTGTTCTGTTTGGTTTCAGCTTTGTTCATTTCTCCGGCATTCACGGCAGCGATGAAACGTTCAGTGTAGAGATTTCCCATCAGGCTAGTTCAATAGTTAGCCTGTCGTTTCACAGTCGGACTGACATAATAACATCATTATCAGTCTGAGAGAGGTTATGCAGGGAAAGCTGTTAGATTATTTCTCCTTATGTCAAATAATAGTCTAATCTTTAATGGTGACAGTAATGACTTATGCGCTATTTAAGTCTGCACCACAGGCTACAAACATAATGTTCTCTAACTTTTTCTTTTCTACTTTCAAACCGATTGACACGTGTCTAAAAATCATTTAACATTAGCGTAAGCTGTCTACTTAGACTGCATGTATCACAGATGCTTTTTAAGTTGTTTTGAAGGATGAGATACCTGCTGTTTTTTTTTTAAACTTTTGGCAGAACATGTTATATTTATATAATGTTAAAGTCTATATAAGACCTTATGCGCTAGAGAAACGAGGGCACCGCCATCTTTAGAATATTGTCTTTTAACTTCCGTTTTTGCGTTCACTCTGTATATCTCTATGGCATCGCTGTCAAGGAGTAATTAGCTTTTGAAGTGGATTTACTTAATGTAGCCTAAAGTTAACGAAAGTTATCAGATGTCTTAACAAATTTCAGTAGACCGGGAAGATTTTAAAACGAGCCGTTCATTCATAAGATCGCTGTGAAAATACAGACCGGACAAAACACAACGAGCGCAGCGCTAAAAAAGGGGCGGGGTTACATAAGGTGTAGCGTTCCAAATCAGTAAAATAAAACAGTTAGTTCCAATCCTTGATTCTGATTGGTCAATAGCTGTTTTATTCACAATAAAACCACAGACTGTAAAAAAACATATATTAGTGTAAAACGGTAAGTTCCAGTCCTTGATTCTGATTGGTCAATAACTGGGTTTAACCGATTCATCCAACGGTTCTATGTATCACTACACAACACCCCTAGCAACCACTCTTAGCAACGTAAACATATGTTTGTTCTCATTGATTTTGCTCATTGAAGCTTAAAGGTGCATAACGCAAGTCTCTGAGTTTTTGCAGAACTATGCCCCCCTCTGGCGACAAATAAAACTGCAACACTGCAACTGAACGCGCATGACGTCACGCCCAGTCTCAAATTCGGCCCGAATCCTTCTTATTTATTTTACTGTACAGGATTATAGAGGCAATCGCAGTGATCAGAGAAAGGCTCATTCAGCCCATCAGGCAATTGTTTAAGCATGTATGGGTTAGAAAAACGGGTATTTTTAACATGAAAAGTTGCATAATGCACCTTTAAAGAGTAGAGTATTAAGAGATCGAGTAAGCGAGTGTATCTGCATTTACCGTAGAAATAGCATTTTCCTGCAGGTCAGTCCTAAATTCGTAATAAAACAATCCGTTTGAATGTCCGCTGAAAAATCTTGTCATTTTAACAGTTACGTTTTTTTAAACGGGTTTTCCGTGCTCTAGTCATTCTTGTTTCTCCTTTTTCACACAAGTTTCAGTCCTTTCAATATAAAAGTCTTCACTACTGACTGACTCACTCATAAAGACAGTATTTCCTGCCATCTAATGGAGAAATAATGTAACGTAACTTCTATTGCTGTTCACGGCCAGAGGGGGAAGGAAGGCTTTTAGTGATTTTTACTATATGAAAATTCCATAGATACATATTTTTTGGCTTTAATATTTGTGTGGTAATTGTTTTATAAAAGCTTTGCGTCGTGCCAAACAATGCCCTTAAGCCCTTATTCACGATACAGCTCAACCTCAAGTAGCCTACCTTATGCTCCCTATAATAGAGAAGCTCACTGGGGTCACAGATGTTTTTCCATTAATGATGTGATATTTTAATAGTTGTTACTGCTTTGAAACCTTGTTGAAAATCTTTTGTCCTGCTCACTGAAAACCTTTGGGAGGCGAATAATGAAATGTCTTTTTCAATGACAGCATCAGATATTATTCTCCTTCGCTTTATAATGAATCATGAACTTTCAGATCCTTTTGTTGGATTTTCATCTTGAGGGAAAAACACATTAAATTGGCCTCTCCTGATGTTCATGGCCCAAAATGAAAAGTTATTATAAAACAAGTCATAACATAATGAGAACTGGAGCAATCATTTCCCATTTGCTTATCTATCTATCTATCTATCTATCTATCTATCTATCTATCTATCTATCTATCTATCTATCTATCTATCTATCTATCTATCTATCTATCTATCTATCTATCTATCTATCTATCTATCTATCTATCTATCTATCTGCAGTTACATTGATACATGACAAATCAACACTGGTGGTTCATTCAGGAACGAATAAAGTGAAACGAGTCATTGAATCATTCAAAACTGATTCGTTCAAAAACACAGATTCAGAAATGAAACACAACTAGTGTTGTTCAAAGTGGATAATTCTTCTATGGCTCACTTTGGAATTATTATTTTTTTTTTTAAAGTCCAATTTTGTAAAGTCTTCACTTTTCACAGTCTAACGGATTTGGTTCGATTGAGTCTGATGTGTGAGTCAGTTCAATCGATTCATTTGAAAGGTGACTCAAAGAAAGCTTTTAGTGTCAACGGCGTGAATCACATAACAGAGTTCCCGTGAACTCTTACAAACTAATTTCCAGTTGACATTGACACATCTGTAATGCAAGTTTACTTTCTTATCTAAACTAAAAATAATAATAATAATAAAATAAACCACCTGCAGGGATTTAGGATTATACAAACACAGCTAATTAGTCAGCGCAGCTACATTTCCTGTTTTGACTGCAAATGTCACATCCATTACACTGCAAATTCCCAGCAGGTCATCCTTGTATTCTATACACGCATGAAACAAACTGAACACAATACTGGAAAAATAGTGCAAGCAGCCTATTAGTAGTTTTCTTTTATGATATACCCATTATCTTCTCAATTGTCACGTATAAGTAAGAACACAGATGCACATCGCAGCATCCAGTAAAACTGTTTTAAAATAGCTCTAAATATGAATGAATAGCATAGTCACACTACTATAACGATAACAGCACAGAAGAAAGATATTGATAGAATTACTTTCACAATAACATTGACAGCCAATCAGAATCCATCCTGCTCTAAAGAGCTCGCGCATTTACAGTTTTTTCCAATTGCTAACACACTAAAATGACATGCACAGCACAATTATTGAAACTGACACACAGAGAGCAAAACTTCTTCTCAAGTCTCCAAGTCTAAACACATTTTCTGCTTTACACACATTTAAATGCACTGAACACAGTTCTCTGCATGACACAACAATCTGACATAAAGTCACATGATTGCCATTTCAAAACACTGCCATTCAAAATGACACTCCATGAGCTAATTGGTCAATTACATGTGCCACCTGGCCAAACACCTCAATGCTTCATTGTTAACACTTCAATCAGGATGTAAGCACTATGAAAAGACCACATGTGAGAACCTTTTTTTTACAACAACAATGGAAGACATTGCAGTGAGAGGAAGAGGAAGAGGGAGGTTGAGAATAAGAGGGGGAGGAAGAGTGAGAGGTAGGGGTAGAGCAGGTAGAGGTGTTCATGGCCAAAGAAGACAAACACTTTCAAATGAAATCAGAGCAACCTTAGTAGATCATGTCATCAACCATGCAGCCAAACTTGAGCCGTTTTACTGTCGCCTCTGTCATCCGGACCTTTAGACTGGAGAACAGGTATGTAACCAAAATTTCATGTAGTACACATGTAGTACACCCCATGTCATAGTGTATCAGTTGGGTGACACCTGTTTACATCAGCCATTCAAGAACTGTACAAGTTTCCTGTACAATGTACTCTACTGTGGGGGAAAATATTTAGGCTGCATTGTCCAAGCCCTATATATATATTTATTTTATTTTTTCTAAAGGACTGAGAGACGACACCATGGTGGAGGAAGGGGCCAAATGTTCACCGGGGTAGGGAGCTGGCATTGTAAACTTGGTTTTGAAAAATAATGAAATCATATTACGAGAAATTCAAAGCCACATCATCCAAGACAACACCTTATTCAACAACATTCAACGAGTCAGTCTGTCCACATTGGCTTGCATTCTCAAGCGAAACCACAAAGATAGTTTCACAAAGATAGACTTTGACTATGGCTTAGATATAGTAGATAGTCAGACTTCAGATAGACATCTAAATCAGACCGTTGTACAAAGCACTTAAGACTCTGACTATCTTAAGTAGGACTACACTGCAATGCATTCTGGGTAAAATAAGACACTTTTCAAAACAAAAAACATGGCGGATCGAGTAAGCGCATTCAACCGCTCAGTGCTGTTTACCCCAGCGGAAAATATGTGTTTGCTGGAGGAGAATAAATGACGGAGTATGTTTTTATGTTTCCACTGTTCGATCGCGCCCGTGCCTCTCTCTCTCTCTGACACACACACACACACACACACACACCCACACACTCCAGCATTGCAATCTTGACGCAGCCTGTTATTATGCAGCGTTCACACTAAACACGAATTGAGCGTCAAATTCGCGTCTATCGCGTCTAGTTCGACTCTTGAACATTTTAAATCCATTCGCACGTCCAAGGCGAATAGGACGCAGGTATAAAGCGAGCGTTTGAAGCGAAATAGACGGGCATTCAGAGCTATGACTTCACTATGACTCTACTAACCCATGTTTGAGCAGTCACGGTGTATTGCATTTCACGCATCGCCCGTGACGCTTGCGTATGAAAGGGAGCGCATTGATCGTTTCTCGCGTTGACTGTAACGGCCCTAACAGTTACAAGGACATTTTACTTGGGAATGTAGTAACAAGAAGAAATGTTTAAATTATGAGCCATTTTCCCTTTTCTTTTGGCAGTTTGTAAATGATTGTTACTGCTGGTTGCCAAGGTAACATAGAGTCTTAGACCTAAGTTAGCCTGGGGGTAAGGTGTCTAATTTTTTTGGTCTAAATTAAGTCAGTCTAACTTGCATTAGACTAGTCTATGAGCACATTTTAGACTTGTCTAACACTATAGACCGGTCTAAAATAGCTTTGTGAAACCGGCTCCAGATCAGAATGAAACAACTTTATAAGGTGCCATTTGAGAGAAACTCTCAAAGAAACAAAGAGTTCAGACGAGCATGTGGATGCAAGTACTATATTCACTGCAGTACGCTACATGCAACATTGTTTCCTAGTGTACTGGATAACACCATATTGACTGATTTTTGTTCTTTGTTTTCAGGGAGTACTAGAAATAGATGCTCATGCAATCCCACATGAGTTCATCTTTATAGATGAGGCTGGGTTCAACCTAGCAAAGACCAGAAGAAGGGGGAGAAACGTCATTGGCCACAGAGCCATTATAGATGTTCCTGGCCAACGTGGTGCATGGTGTCCTCCACCGTCATGCCAGCCTTGGACCATACAACACAGCCCATATTCTCACATTTCTGGACAGACTTCACAACATTCTCATACCACCAGAGCGTGTGAATGATGCAGACCATCAAAGACACCAGTACGTTGTAGTATGGGACAACGTGAGCTTTCATCGTGCAGCCCCAGTCCAAAACTGGTTTGCTGACCACCCAACATTTCTCGTGTAATACCTCCCTCCATACTCACCATTTCTGAACCCCATAGAAGAGTTCTTTTCAGGATGGCGGTGGAAGGTATACGACCGGCAGCCCTTTGTGCGCATGCCTCTTGTGCAGGCCATGGAAGAGGCATGTGATGAGATTGATGTGGGTGCAATTCAGGGATGGATAAGGCACTCAAGGCGCTTCTTCCCTCGATGTCTGGCAAGGGAAGATATTGCCTGTGATGTTGACGAGGCGTTGTGGCCAGACCCGGCTGTGCGGCAAGATGCTGGCTAATTATTTTTCTTGCCTCTTTTTTTTTTTTTTTTTTTACTGTAATATATTTTTTCTGAAATTTTCTTTTTCAGTTTACTGTTTTTTTGTAAGAATATTTTTGTTCAGTCCCATGTAAATATTTCTGCTGTGCATATGTTGCACTGACTTGTTCACTGTAGTGAAAAAAAAAATGTTGCAATGTGTGTGTATCTGCAAATATTTCTGTGCATGGGAACAATCTGATATATATTTTAGTATTATGGCAAAGCATACTAAAGATGGGGGTGCTTTTTATTTTGCCTAACAGTGTGTAGTTGGTTAGGCAAAAATCTGGTAATATGAATGAAGTGTGTGCCATTTCATGCAAAAGTTTGATTTTGATAATGCTATGTGTAGTTTCGGTTGCAGTGCTTCAGTTTGCAGGATATATGAGGTATTTTGCAGTTTGGGTGTGTGGTTTTGTGAATTGTGTTCAGTATTTTGATGAAACCAGACTAGTTTGAAAAATTGTGTGTTAGCAATTGGAAAAAACTGTAAAGCGACAGACGAGCATAGAATAAACAACTATATTGTGTGTGTGTGGACGTTAATATAGTTTTTTATATTGTAATTTTATATATCGTTATTAGTTAGGTCTTGGTGTGAATGGGTCTTCACAGATTAATAATAATAATAAAAAAAAGGTTTTAAACTTGCTGGAATGTGAAAAAAGAGGCGCTGAATACGGTCAGGGTTAAATTCAATTTTCTGGAAGGGTTTTCAAAGACGTGTTTAGATGTAGGAGAGCAGATCTGAGACACACACACGACACAGGTCTGGCACACAAACAGCTCCGCTTACTCAATATTATTGAGGGATATTAAAGAAAACCTCATTTAATTTTTCTGCTTTATTGCTCTTTTTTGGATTTTAGCTCATTAGACACCCTTGATGGTGATCGACCAGATGTTCAGGAATTCAAGCCAAAAGCCAAAGGAGACCACAATGATGAAGAGGTGTGTGTGTGTGTGTGTGTGTGTGTGTGTGTGTGTGAGTGAGGGAGTGAGGGTGTGTGTGTGTGTGTGTGTGAGGGCGTGAGTGTGTGTGCGTGTGTGTGTGTGTGTGTGTGTGTGTGAGTGTGTGTGTGTGTGTGTGTGTGTGTGTGTGTGTGTGAGTGTGTGTGTGTGTGGGTGTGTGAGTGTGTGTATGACAGACGGATCATTATTAGGGCTCCAATTCAAGAATCCAATTAAGACTCCCAGCTGAGCTGAACTGACAGCACAAGATCGCTGTAAAAGCTGCACATGTTCTTGTTAAAGCTTATCTTCTAAAAAATGTTATTTCAGGTTTTTTTGAACAGGAACGATATTTTAATAAACAA